>NW_007247401.1:665958-706625 GCF_000164805.1 Carlito syrichta
TTGTTTCCAGGTTCTTGCTATTGTGAACAACGCTGCGATAAACATATGTGTGCAGGTATCTTTTTTATAGAGTGATTTGAGTTCTTCAGGGTGTATTCCCAGTAGGGGGATTGCGGGGTCATATGGGAGGTTGTTATTTAGAGCTTTTAGGAATCGCCACACTGCTTTCCACAGAGGTTGCACTGTTTACATTCCCACCAACAGTGTAGAAGTGTTCTCTTCTCGCCACACCCTCTCCAGCAGCTGTTACTTTTTGAATAGCCTTTTTATTCTCAACCACACAGTTTGTTGTGTGAAAGGCAAGGGGCAGTTTTGGGAGGCATTCAAGCACCCAACTGGATGTCCAGCACCAAATGACAAGGAGGGGTATTGCTTCGGGCATGCATATTTTTCCTTCAGAACATCTATAATTCCCTGACTGCTGTTGCTAAACCTGGATTTTTTTCCTCCCTCTAACAAGCAAATAAGTTTAATTGAACAAATATTCATCAACCTCATAATATATGCCAAACATTGACTTAGAATCTAAGAAGAACACAAAGAAAGTCTGTGACACATTTCTAACCTCAAATTCTCAGTGAAGTTGGGATAACAGTAACTGAAACTGTGAAGCAATTTAAAGGTAACACGAGACAGGAAAGAAGTCAAAATGACCAGTGCAGGATGAAAGTGAAAGGATGTCAGAAAGATGACCCACTCACAAATCCTTTCAGAGAGGCCTCCCATAGGCCTTTATACTCTTCTATGTGCTATGGGGACCACATGACAAAAAATTAAAAATAGAAATAACATTTTCCAAAACGTGACCCAACAAAGAACTTCTGTGACATTTTTTGACACCAAGATAACTGATATTGTTTAGCAAGTTAACTATTTGTAAAATTAGAATTTCCAAAAGCAAATACTTGGAGCTGAGATTGCTTTCCACTTTTCAAATCCAAGTTATACGATCTCAAATATGAGATCTAGCCAGAGGAGGTAATAGCGGAGAAACCAAGGGCAGCTTATTTTTTTCCTACTTAAGAAAAAAGAGAGCATAACATGTGACATCATATCATGTTTCTGATACTTACACGTCTGCTATAGAGAGATGTGACTTCCTTACTCCTGCTTAGTTAGGGGGTCAGACGTTCATGAACTAGTCCAATTGTTTTCAACCCTGGTTCCAATTATAATCATTTAGAAAGCTTTGAGAAGTACGGATGGATGCCTGGACCAGGGACCACCCCTGGAAATATCACTTAGTCTAAGATGGGACACATTTTAGACAAAGCTTCCTGGTATCTATAAGGCACAGCCTGGTTTGAGACCGCTGGTCAACCCACAAAAGGTTAACTCTGTGGGGTTGCTTGAATCCACTCTATAACCTCTGGAATAGAAAAGTGAATTCTGTGCCTTCCCACTTTGTAGTGCTCTTTGATTTGCTATTTTTAATTTAGTATTTGAAAAACACATCAAGCCCCAAATGTATCGACCTTTCTGCTAATGTATTTCACCTAAATTAACAGAGGCAATTAACTAATTTATATTGGAATTGTGCACTTTCCAGTTCACATTTATCAACTCCTAAATGCTTGATCTGGTGTTTCAGTTTAAATTTTTTATTATTACCCTTTAAATCCGAAGAAATGTCTTACATCTAATTAGCCAGACTTACATATTCAATTAATAGATTCATTATGGGCTAATGAATATGGAGGCAGCACGAGGGCAACATCTGCCTGCCAATTGAAACAACTTAAACTTTTCTGCTATGAAGAAAGGAAATAGTCTATTATATAACTTAAATAACTTAGATTTTCCATTTTAACTTTTCTGAGTATTATACAGATCTTTTTTTTTTTTTTTTTTTTTTTTCAGTAGGTGTCTCACTGTGTTGCCCAGGTTGTTTTTTGTTTTTTGTTTTTTGTTTGAGTTGGAGTCTCACTCTGTCGCCCAGACTGGAGTGCAGTGGCCGCTCCCGGCCACCGCAGCCTCGACCTGCTGGGCTCTGGCGATCCTTCCACCTCAGCCTTCCAAGTAGCCGGAATTACAGGCATGCGCTACCACGCCCGGCTGATTTTTTGATTTATTGTAGAGATGAGGTCTCACTGCCCAGGCGGGTCTCGAACCCACGGGCTCAGGCAATCCACTCACCCCAGCCTCCCAAAGGCACGGGATTACAGGCTGAGCCACCCAGCCCGGCTATGTTGCCCAGGTTGGAGTGTCATGGCATGTTCACGGCCACTATAGCCTCGACCTGCTGGGTTCAGGCAATCCTTCTATCTCAGCCTTCCAAGTAGCTGGAACCACAGGTGTGCACCACCATGCTCAGCTAATTTTTTTTATTTTATTGTAGAGACAAGGTCTCACCAAGTTGCCCAAGCTAGTTTAGAACCCATGGGCTCAGGCAGGCCTCTCATCTCAGCCTCCCAAAGTGCTGGGATTACAGGCATGAGCCACCATGCTCAGTTACTATACTGCTCTTAAGGAATTTTATGGACCTGCTTACTTAGGAAAGACAGTATGTTGTCCAAAGAAAGCTGTCTTTCTAGAGGAATACAAAATCCAGGATTGCAAAAGAAATACACATCTAAAGAAGCTTTTCAGTATAAAAATGTACAGGTCTAGATGATCATTCTGAATTCTTGAGTTTTTCTAACCTGAGTTTTTCATATTAAATGCTTCAGAAAATAAACACAATGAGAAAAATTGATATCACAAATTAAACAAGACATTTAATTTAGGATCATTCCAAACTCATATGATTTTATAGGTTTAAAGATATATCCAAACATAATTTTGGAAACTGAATGTTTCTATAGGTGACATTCTATAGGTGACAAACATTGATATTTGTAATCTACATAATTCAGAGATCTAAGGTGAATTCATACCATATTTAAAGTTGTTAAAATTCTGGCTTTTTATTTTCCTGACTATAAAGAAATAATTATTTTTAGTAAATATGAGAAAGTCACTCACTTAAGGAAAGGTGAATGAAGGCTAGAATTCACTTGAAAAACAATTTTTAGAGGTGGAACAACTCTGAAGAAAATGATCAGAATTTACTGTCCAAACATATGATAACTTCCACACCAAAGCAAGAGTTGAACAAATACCTTTGGCCCAATGTCTGCTATGTGACCAAAAGAGTATTTCAGGACATGTGTGTGCTACTCTGCTGAGGTATGTTTGTTTGCTTGTTTGTTTTCACTTTTACCCTCCTCACATTCAAGCTGACACTTGGATTATTAAAAGACTACATTTCTTACCTTGAATCACACAGATGCAAAGTCTCAATATCCTTGCTAAAGTATCAAGTGTACATTTATCACATATTTTAAGAAATGAATAACTATAATATTAATGTGTTTTCTATTGATGGTCTCTTACGTACTTGCACTGGCTATAACCCCTGAGGTCATGAAAAATAAAACTCTAAGGTCTGCTTATAGCTTAAGAAATTCATAATTTGATTCTTAAAAGAGAAGTCTTCATAATTGACTTTACAAATACATTTATGCCCACAAGATTATATTTAATGTATTTTTTTTCAAGTCAGGGTTTCACTCTGTCACCCAGACTAGAGTGCAGTGGCACACTGTAGCCTCTACCCACTGGGCTGAAAGGATCTACCCACTTCAGCCTCTGGAGTAGCTAAAAATATAGATGCACACCACAGTGCTAGGCTAATTTTTTAATTTCTTTTTGTAGACATGAATTCTCTCTGTTTTGCTCAGATTCAAGCATTCTCCCAAAGTGCTGGGATAACAGGCATGAGCCACTGTGCCCGCCCTTTATTTAATGTATTTTAAGGGTGGTTTGCCTTCTTCAGTATCCAAAAAACAGTACCCATGTGAGTAAATATTTTCCATGCTGCTCTCACTAGAAGTAGGGAGCAGAGGAAATGAGAAAATGAAAAATAAAATGGCACCTGGTGTGCAGGGAACTGGAGGGAGAATGTCTAGGGCAATACCTGAGTAAGAAGTCTGTCTGTTCTGATACTCATGCTATAGAAGGTCCTCCAGTTATAAATACACAAAAAGCAAATTTAATAAGGAAAACATGGGCCCCTCCGTCACTTGGAATCCGACACAGGCTGTTACAGATGTGCACATCATCTGTAACCCTAAACAATCACTGTTAACGATTAACACTGTTCAGACCCCAAGGAAATGTTCTTCCCCATCTCTGGCCCCGTGTTCAGAAAACAAAAGGCAATATCTTTCTCAGGGAATGCTGGGAAGATCAGCGTGTCAAGCAGCCATCACCATTAGAGTGCAGAGTATTATCATTTGAGCAGTAGTATGAGCAGGAAGGTGAAAGAAAAGGCAAATGAGCTAACTTTTCACATCCTTCTTCTCAGACAGCATGAACGCAATAGTCTTCAATAGTGAAAATATTGTTTCCTAGGATCCCTGAGTGACATTTTCTTGCTTCTCTTTGTGTTCCAATTGATGGTTTGTGAAGTAGTCACAAATTCACATGCTGTTCCCAACAGTTCTATGTGGTGACCAGGGAATGTTTGCAATACTAAACAATATGTTATGCTTCCATTTAAATATATGTAGCTACAGACATAACATGCACTGTGTGATATTGACTCTTTACATTGGCAACTAGATAGACATTAAACTCTGGAATTCCTAACAGTTCTATTTTTATACAAATATTTTATAAGAAATAATTATGCTTTTAAAAACTGAATAAATAGCTTATTTCAATAATTGTATTTAAATGCTTGGTATTCATTAATTTTAATTTCTATTTTTCCTTTTATTTTAACAAAAAATTTTAAATATTTTAGAAAAAAATAACTTTTAAAATCTATGATACAAACTATAAGAATCTTAGAAAATTCAGGAGACACCCCTATGGAAATTGGAACTGGCAACCAATTCCTGATGAGAACCTAAGTGCCCATACCATAAGAAATAAGATAGATAAGTGGGACCTCATCAAACTGACAAGCTTCTGCAAAGCAAAAGAAACCATTAAGAGAGCAGGGAGACAGCCAGCAGAATGGGAAAAAGTATTTGCCAACTGTATATCTGACAAAGGCCTAACATTTAGGCTTTACCAGAAACTCAAACATGCTGAAAGGAAAAAACAAACAGTCCCACTTCTCAAAAGAAGATATACGGGCAGCCAACAGACACATGAAAAAGTGTTCAGCCACACTAATCATCAGAGAAATGCAAATCAAAACCACATTGAGATACCACCTAACCCCGGTAAGAATGGCCATTGTTAATAAAACAAACAACAACAGATGCCGGTGAAGATGCAGAGAAAAAGGAACGCTTCTACACTGCTAGTGGGAATGCAAACTAGTGCAACCTCTTAAAGAACTAGAAATTGATCTTCCATATGACCCAGCGATTCCCCTATTAGGAATATACCCGGAGGAACTCAAATCATTCTACAAAAAAGATACCTGCACACGTATGTTTGTTGCAGCTCTATTCACAATAGCAAAAACATGGAACCAACCATGCTGCCCATCGAAGCTGGACTGGATTAAAAAAATGTGGTACATGTACACAATGGAATATTATGCAGCCATAAAGAAGGACAAACATATGGACTTTGCAGCAACTTGAATGGATTTATAGTCGGTCATACTCAGTGATCTATCACTGAAACAAAGAACAGAGTACCATATGTTCTCACTCATGAGTGGACTTTGAACAATTATCATAATACTATAAAAAAGGGATTGGCAATAGTGGAAAACTGCCAGGGGAGGGGTAGTGGGATTAGCAGTTGAGGGAAACTGCTAGGGAAGGGAGGAGCACACCTCATCAACAAAGGTATCTGCATAATCAACGTTTGTATACCTAACTCTGAATTGTACCCCACATCTTAAAAATAAAAAATTAAATAAATAAAAGAATAAAATAAAAATAAAATCTATGATAAATAATTTAATGCTTATATTTTTAATTAATTTGTGTTTCTGATGCCATATATTCATATTTGCATACATTCAAACGTAACTCATTTTTAAAAGAATCTTGAAATCATTACTGTCAATATCATCAAATTACATGAAAATCTTGGTTGTAACAATATGGTGATTTTGATGAAATAAAGGCAAAAGCTGCATTTTATGAAATAAATATATAATTTATAAATCATGTATATCTTTATTTTATTACTTAAACACTGCTAGCACACTAGGACCTACACAATTATTAAATTCAGCAACTTAATATTTTGCTTTTCAGTTAAATAAAAAATATAGCTTTACGTATTTAAAAATGTTGACATTTAAAGGTCTACTTATTAAAGCAGAATAGAACACTATTTTTAACAGTTTGTAAATTCAGTTCAAAATTGTAAAATGTTTAAATGTGGGTCTCCATTTGTTTTGTTTTTCCCCTGGATCCCACAAATATTAGGGGTAGGCCCAGATACAAGGAGTTGTTTTTCTCTATGGGCTTGAGAGATTGATGTTTCTCTGTGTCCTGATTCCATTATCTTCTCAGAGCTACTCAATCAGTTCACACTGCTTTCTTTTTTTAATTTTTTGTTTACTTTATTTTTAAAATGTGGGGTACAAATGAGGTTTAGGTACATATTGGTCATCATACAGGTAAAGTGTGGGTACCCTTACTGATATTATGTGCCCCCCGCCCCGTCAGTGTCCTACTACTGCCAATCCCTTTCTTATCTATTATGATAAATGTTTAAGGTCCACTTATGAGTGAGTACATGTGGTACTCAGATCTTTGTTTCTGTGATAAATCATTGAGTATTAGTGATCCTCTGTGATAAATCACTGAGTATTAGACTCTAATTTTATGCAGGTTGTTGCAAAGTTCATAATTTTGTTTTTCTTTATGGCTGCATAATATTCCATCATGAAAATATACACATTTTCTTTATCCAGTTCACTCTCAATGGACAGCATGGTTAGTTCCATGTTTTTGCTACTCTGAGTAATGCTGCAATAAACATATGTGCACTGCTTTCTTCCATCAGCTGTGCTGAAATAACCCTCCTGCATACAGTCGTCCCTCGGCATCCATGGGGGTAGGTTCCAGGACCTCAGAGCAGACCAAAATCCAGATATAGAAGTTCCTGGTGGAAAATGGTGTCATATTTGCATATAATCTATGTCCATACTCTTGTATACTTTATTTTTTATTTTTATTATTTTTTTTAGAGTTGTGAGATAGAAGTGGGGATTTACTACATAAGTAAGTTGCATGCAGGTGATGTTTGGGCTTCTAGTTGGCCCTGTCTCCTCCAAAAGTGGACCAGGTCCCTGGTGTGTTGCCACTTGCCCCTCTTTTCCTCCCCTAGCAGTGTCCAGTGTCTGCTGATCCCACTCTTGTGACCAGTGTTCAGGGCCTGCTTATTAGTGAGAACATAAGGTATTGAGTTTTTGGTTCTGTGATCATTCTCTTAGTATGATGGTCTCTAGCAGCATTCAAGTTACTGACGAAGACTATGATTTTGTTCTTCTTTATAACTACATAGCATTCCTTCAAATACCACATTTTCTTTATCCAGTTCACTTTCAATAGACAGTAGGGTTGATTTCGTGTTTTTGCTATTATAAAAAGTGCTTCAGTGAACATGAATGTGCAGTTGTCTGTTTGGTAGAGTTTCTCTGGGTATATTGCCAGAAGGATTGCCGGATCGTATGAAAACTCAATTTTTAGTCATTTGAGAAATTACCTCACTGCTTTCCACAAAGGTTGAACTAGTTTTGATTTGCATTCCTCTGATGATTAGTGAGGCCAAGCATTTTCCATGTGTTTGTTGGCTGCTTGTATGTCATCTTTTGAGAAATGTCTGTTGATGTCCTTTGCCTACTTTTTAATGGGGTTGTTTGTTTGTTTGTTTGTTTTTTCCTTTCACTTCATTTGAGTTCCTTGGATATTAGGCCTTTGTCAGATACATAGCTAGCAAATATTTTTTCCTACTCTGTGGGTTGTCTCTTTATTCTTTTGATGGCTTCCTTTGCTGTGCAAAACCTTTTCAGTCTGATAAGATCCCACCTGTCCATTCCTGAGAATTCCCTTACTCAATATGTTGAACCACTGAAAATATTACCTGCTTCCCCCAATAGAAAATGCCAATGCTAATGTGAGCATATCCCCATGAGAACATATCAAAACTTATATTAGAGGACCTACTTTTTTTTAACTACAAAAGGAAAATAACTCTTTATCTGTGTTACAAAACTATTCTCAAAACTGTGTAATAAAGTTTTTACACAGGGCACAGTTGAACTAAATAGTTGTAGTGCAAGTGAGAAATGATCACTACATTATATCTTCATAATCCATAAAAGCTACCACAGCGCTGTTAGCAACTGGGAAGTATAAAGACATGAAAACCATTGTTTTGCATCAAGAAGCTCTATGTGGAGGCTAGCAGGGAGCAGCATAGTGGTGGCATTGCACCCCAATGGATATGCAGTACCATGGAGAGCCAAAAAGAGAATGAGGTTATGTCCATGTGAGGAGTAAAATGATGGCATTTGAGCTGGACCTACATGATAGAGAGGAGAGGGCACATAGGCAAGACTAATATGGTGGCAGAAAGACTGGGGCAAATTTTAGAAAAGTGGAGAAAAGCCTAGGACATCAGATGATAAGCTAAGAAACTGGTTTAACAGAAGGGGGAGCTAGTGTAAAGCAGCCCTCTCAACTGCACTATAACATGTGTTAGAAGGTCCTAGAGAAGTGAGATATGTCATGAACATTCAACATTGAAAATAGCCAGGCAAAAGTAGAAAAAGGTCTAGAAGATCTGTGCATAGAATCAAAGGATCCTTATGCGTGGGAAAAATTCCTAGGGCTATGGGAGGAAGAGGAGGAGGAAACAAAGTGATGCAACGGAAAGAGTTGTGAGATGCTTGAAGGTGCTTACTCTCACTTCACTGGCTCCAATCCTGCAAGGTAAAAAGTGGTCTATGTGTTAAACCTTTTCTCCCCAAGTTCTGCATCTTTTATCTCACTATCATTCCCCTGTCTAGTCCCTTCTCTCACTGTAATGTCACTGCTTTAGATCTGGTAGTCTGTATCCCTTGAAAAGCATATGTAGCTCTGCAAAGTTACACACTGACGAGAATGAATTTCAGTTAAAGTTATATGATCCCAGATCAGTTCCTGTGAAATATGGGAAGCAGGAGCACTCTGAGACACTGATAGCAGAAGATGCTGTCTGGCGTATTGGAATAATACTGTCTTTTCTGCTTGTGATCTTGAATCACTCCAGTCCACCTTTTATGCTGCCAATAGAGCGGCCTTTTGACTTTGGAAGGTTAATTGTGTAACCATATGGGAAAGAAGAAAAAATTTAAAAGCAGATCATTCAATCAAGTCTAAAGGCCTTAGAGATAATCTTGTCTAGGCTTTTCATTACTCACAAATAAAACAAATTCCAAGATTCCTCCCTGGCCTGCTGGGTCAGTCTCCCAAGAAACAGTTTCTGTGTGTTTGACAACCTGAGTTTCCCCAGAAGATTCTTATGCTCAGGCAGTTTGGAGAAACACTTTTTACAACAAATGAAGACATTCAGGTCTTGAGAGATGTATCACTTATAAAAGTCCAGAAAATGAAGTCCAGGATCAGAATGGAAGGACTGGAAGGGAAGATAACTGTGAATGAGACTGCAGACCTCATGATCATCTCACCAGCATCCATGCCAGAGCCCCATCTGAGGTCCACTTTGGGACCCTGAAAGTGTGAGATCCTGGCACTGGGAAGCTTTCTTCCCACTCTCTTCAGCTCTGTGAGACCACAGCAGCAATGACTCTTGGGCAGCGGGAAGGAAGGAAGAAAGGGAGAAAAGGAGAGTGGGAGGGAGGGAAGAAAGGAGCAGCGAAGAGAGGAAGGGAGAGAAAGAACAAGAAAGGAAGGCAGAAGTTGGGGAAGGGAGAGGAGGAAGGCGGTGGGGGGCGCGGAGAAAGAAAATCCTGGGCCACACTGATATTAAAGAAACAGGACTGAGCAGAACATGGATACCCTTGCTCCCAGCTTCTATTTGTCCCAAGATAGCTAAAGATAGAGTGGATCTGCCTAAGGACAAGACTGTGAGCCCAGCAGTATTTGTCCCTAGTGTTCCCAGTCTTCCCTTTCTGTTTTCTTTTCCCACTCATTTGTGTCTTTGCCCCTTCTTCCCCCAGTGTGTCCTTGTGCTCAGCCCTTTCTTCTCTAGATCCATGGAAATGGCTCTGTTGTCATCAGTCATATTTTGGCTGAAAACAGTGTCTTGCCATGGCCAGGTATTTGTCCTCTCCAACTTTCTCCCCACCTCTGTCTTAAAAGTAAACGTAGGCTTAAAAGAGTAAAGTATTTCAGGTAATACTAGCAATGGGAAAAGTATTTGTACTACGAGACCAAGGAAGTCATTTTGCCCTTGTAATTATAATTTCCCAAAGATTGCCTTAAAATTTTGTTCAGCCATTCACTACACATTAACTGAGCAGGGCTTGTGTGAAGCAGTGTGTTAAATATTTAGCATCAGGAAGGAATAAGAGGAATGCATTTTAGAAAATGAACAAGGCCTGGTCCCTCCCTTTGAATTGCTCATAGTCTAGTGAGGATAAAAATTCCATCAGATAATAATGTATAATGAAGATATCCATAACATGTATAGGAGTCTAGGGAAGGGAGTAGTTAACCTTCCTTGGTTCAGACCAGGGCTTTACAGAGAAGCTACAATTGAATTTGAACTTGAAGCATGAGAGGGTTTTCATTAGAGTGTTAACAGGGAAAAGAAAGGACATTCAAAGGAACAGAGGTTAGAAAAAGTTTGACATATTCAAAGAAAAAAATAAATATAACAAAGCAGAAAGTCAGTATGGAAAATACAGAATGAGTGGTAGGGAGCAAAAGGAAATGATGCTTAAAAAGTAGATTGGAGGCAAAGGGTAGCTAAGTAAGTAATGTGACAGATAGTATTTTTCAAAGATGGTCTCATTGCTACATATCAAGTTATCCATACTGTATTTTGTCAGCATGTCTATCCACAAAAACTGTGAAAGATAATAAATGATTACTGTTTGAAGCCACTCAGTTTGGAGATAATTTGTTATAAAACAATAAGACAACAGATACAGTCATGCCAAAGGGTTGCTGTTAGAAATACGTTTCTTTATATATCAAAACAAACAAATCCTAGGGAACCAATGAAGGTATTTTCATCAGGGAAGGGGCATAAGATCTGCACATTAGAAAGACAGGCCTGGTGGTAATATGGCAATAGATAGTAGGGACAGGGTGGCTTGGGGGCTGGGATAATAGGAGGCTATTGGAGTTATCTGGGCCAGCCAGTTGGGATGATAGGGCAGGAAAGCCTTTTCGATGTTTTAGGAAAACTTCCTTAATTTTAGTTTTGTTTAGGAACTCTTTCACCATTGTACCCAAAAGGTGGTAGGCAACCAGGACAGAAGAATATCTGAACTGAGTCTCTCCCACTCTTTTCCTCTGCTCCCACATAAGTCTCCAGATTCTAGACTTTCAGTCTATTTGCATGTTCTTATGCCTCCTTAATGATGCCTAGTGGCTACGATCCCACTCCTCCTAATTGGTAGAGAGACACCTTTCCTTCTCTCCACATAGGAAGGTCATAGCTTCAGTCTCATAATCCAGACTTTCTGCTATCTCTAGATCATCAGCATCCATTAGAAGGAATCTTAGTCCTGAGGTTTTGTAGGGGGCATGGTAGGTCATATTTAAGTGAAAAATAATCTCATTTGTTGGGGAGGTAGGTAGATCTCTTTTTTTTCTTTCTTTCTTTCTTTCTTTCTTTCTTTCTTTCTTTCTTTCTTTCTTTCTTTCTTTTTTTTTTTTTTTGAGTAGGAGTCTCCCTCTGTCACCTGTCACCCAGGCTGGAGGGCAGTGACACACTCAGTCACCACAGCTTCGACCTGCCGGGCTCAAGCGATCCTTCGCCTCAGCCTTCTAAGTAGCTAGAACTACAGGCACATGCCGCCACGCCTGGATAATTTTTTTATTTATTGTAGAGATGGGGTTTCACCAAGTTGCCCGGACTAATTTCGAACCCATGGGCTCAGACAATCCTCTCACCTCTAGCTCCCAAAGTGCTGGGATTATAGGCATGAGCCACCACGCCCAGCCTAGAGGTAGATCTCTTTAATGTAGATGAATGTGACAATGATAATCATAACTTGTGTGACATACTTTTGACATACTATTCACATACTATTCACATACTATTTGATATACTTTTGACATACTATTTTGACACCAAAGATGATTTTGTAAATGCTGAAGGAGTAACAATGCCTTTATTCATACAAATTATTTAGTTGTGTAAAATAGTGTTACCTGTATAAAAGCCTTCCCTATGTAAAGTGGGACTTTAACTGCTACCAATTATTTAGAATGCAAAAGTCTAAGAAATACTTAGGAAAATAATGCAGGCCCAAAAGAAAATGAATTGAAATTTTTTCTTCACCTCATTTTTTTGTTCTGTTTTTTTCTTTTGTTTTGTCTTCACTTCATTTATGCTTTATTCTTCCTATCAGACATTAAACTCATCTCTACATTCAGCTAAGAATAGTGTTCTAAGAATGTCTTACATGCACTGTCATGCATTCTTATTCCTCTTAGTGGAATTTTTGCTTCAACTTCTTTAGAATTTATTGAGCAATTTCTCTCTACCAGGATCTATCTTATTCATTATGTTACTCAATCTTCATATCACATTCACAAAGTAGTATACTTTTTCCCTTCATTTAAGACAACCTTTCTGAGTCTAAGTTAAGTGACATGCTCTAGGTTAAATGCCTCGTAATAACAAAACAGAGTTGGGACTGAGTTTTGATTTCTTTTTTTTTTTTTCTTTTTTGAGTTGGAGTCTCACTCTGTCACCCAGGCTGGAGTGCAGTGGCATGCTTACGCCATCAAACCCTCGACCTGCTAGTCTCAGCCTTCCCAAGTAGCTGGAACTATAGCGTGCCACCATGTCCAGCTAATTTTTTAATGTATTGTAGAGATGAGATCTTGCCATGTGGCCCAATCTGGTCTCAAATCTGTGGGCTCAGGCAATTCTCTCACCTCTACCTCCCAAAGTGCAGGGATTACAGATGTAAGTCAACATGCCCAGCTGTATTCTGACTTTCAAATGCAGAATTATTTTTACCGTATGCCAGAAAATATGGTGGACTTATGCCACACCTTTACAACAGCAGTAATTGAAGGAAAAATGCACAGTTATATTTATTTATTTATTTATTTAATCCATACAGTGACAAGCAGACAGATCACACTTAAGTGGTTGGGTAAATGTTCAGATCTTAACCTTTGACTGTGTGGAAGCCTTCACTAGTCCTGGGCAAGCATCTGTCCCAGCCTGTCAATCGTTCTTTATTAGCTTGTGAGAACTTGGTGGGGTGGCATAATGCTTAACCACCCAGATTCGACCTAATTATTTGGATTCAGATCCTAACTCTGCCACTTGTTAGTTCTGTGACCTTGAGCAATTATTTAATCTCCATATGCCTTAACTCCTTCACCTTTTAAATGTGGATAATAATCATGCCTATCTCATGGGGAATTTTTGTTTAGAATTAAATGAACTAAGGTGGGTAAGGTGCTTAGAACATTGCTTGGAACATAGTAAATGCTATTTAAGCATTAGACATTATTATTATTGTTGCTGTTGTTACCACAATTTCAGGGACCTAAAAGCAATAAATAAATAATTATGGAATCAGCATGGCAATTTAATAACACGTATTCACGTATACATGTATGTGTCTGTGTGTATATATACTATACATTCATAGACTATACATTCATACACATTCTTGTCCTATTATTTGTTTTATTATTTTTCTCTTTTACACTGTTTAAGTCTATATAATGACTTGTCTCATGGAAATGAAGACATAAGAATAGGTTCGACTTCCTTGCTATAGCAAGTCCTATTATTTAACTTAAAACATTTTCCTTTCCTGAGATAGATGTCCCTTTTGGTCAATGATACTCACTTCCTCACCTTTACATTCTTTCTAAGATTTGACTTTGTAAGTTTCCCCTTATGGAAAAAAGTGAATTCCAGAATTTTCTCATAACCCTTTCTTCTGATCTGCCTCCGCACCATAACTTAAGAGAATTATGAGTTTAATTTATCTGGCTAAAATCACGTTCAAATTATTGGAAGGATTATGAGATAGCTGTGAAAGCACTTTGTATTTAGAGCCATAGGATCTGATTTGTATTCTAATTCCACTGTTCACCAACTCTGTGAGCCCACATAAATTCTTTAATTTCTTTGAACCTCAAATTTGTCATATATAACATGGGGAGAGGAATACCTCACTCCCAGGGTTACACTGAGAATTATGTAAGATATCATTTATAAAAATGTTACACCTAGCACAGGACCTACCCATAGTAAGTAACTGGCTTATTTTTCTTAAATTCAAATTTTTTGTATGATAAATATCTTATTTTTTAAGAAAACAATTTATTATAGAAAATTTCAAACATACCCAAAAAGAGAGTAAGAACTATAATGAACCCCAATGAACTCATTATCCAGCTTTAACACTTGTCAGCAGTTTGCCAAACTCATTTTATCTCTCTCTCCACATTTTTGGCTGGAGTATTTTTAAGTAAATCCTAAAAATTAAGTGATGTCACATATAAAAACTTCAGTATGTATCTCTGACTTACCATCATAACATTATTGTATTTAAAATTATTGTATTGTATTATAATATTAATAAGTCAATTTAAGGATTTATTAATATTAGCTATAACTCAGTCCATATGCAAATATTCTTAATCTTTTTTTTTTTTGAGTTGGAGTCTCACTCTGTCACCCAGGCTAGAGTACAGTGGCACACTCACAGCCACCACAGCCTAGACTTGCTGGGTTCAGGCAATCCTTCCGCTATTATTGCTTCCAAGTAGCTGAAACTACAGGCATGTGCCACCATACCTGGCTAATTTTTCTTGATTTATTGTAGAGACAAGGTCTCACCAAGTTGCCAGGCTGGTCTCGAACCTGCAGGCTCAGGCATCCTCTCCCCTCAGCCTCCCAAAGTGCAGGATTATAGGCATGAACCACTGTACCTGGCTGGAATAGCTATGCTTATATAAGATAAAATAGACTACAAATCAATGACTCAAAAGAGAAACAGAAGGTAACTATATAATGATATTTATTATTTAGCAATACAATAATAGCAGAGGACATCAACATTCCACTCTGTAATGGACCAATCATTCTGACAAAAAAATCAACAAAGAAACTTAAGAGTTAAACTACACACTAGACCTAAGGAGCCTGACATTTATCGAACATTTCACCCAGCTGCTGCATAGTACACATTACCTTCAATGACACCTGGAACATTATTCAGACCATATCTTAGCTCACAAGAGAAATCTCAACAAATTCAAAAGACGCAGAAATCATATTAACTATCTTTTCTGACCATAATAGAATGAAATGAGAAATCAAAAACAAGAGGAACCTTGAAATGACGCAAACACATGGAAATTAAACAACATATTTCTGAATGACCAATGGGTCAATTAAAAAATTCAGAAGGAAAGTTTCAAATTTCTTGAAATAAATGAAAATGGGCATACCAAAATCTATAGGATACAGCAAAAACAATACTAAGAGGGAAATTTATAGCAATAAATGCCTATATGAAAAAAGCAGTAAGACTCCAAATAAACAACCTAATTACACACCTTAAGTAACTAGAATAGCAATCCTCACCAAAATGCTAGAAGATTAAATTCAACAATTCATTAAAAGACCATTCACCATGATTAAGTGGGATTTATCTCAGGGATGCAGGGATGAGTATGCAACAATCAATACATGCAAACAATCAACACCTACAAATGCGATACGTAACATTAGCAGAACCAAAAACAAAAATCATATTATTTCAATAGATGCTGAAAAAATATTCAATAAAATTTAACATTGCTTTATGATAAAAATCCTCAGCAAACTGGGTATAGCAAGAGCATGCCTCAAAATAATAAAAGCTACATGTGACAAATCCACAGCTAAAAACATACTGAATGAGGAAAATTGAAAGTCTTTCTTCTAAAATTTGGAGCAACTTAAGGATGCCCACTTTCACCACTTTTATCCAACATAATACTGGAAATCTTAGCCAGAGCAATTAGTCAAGAGAAGTAAAGGGCATTCAAATAGGAAAGAAGTCAAATTAGTCTTGTTTGCAGATGACCTAAGCTTATACTTAGAAAAACCTAAATACTCCACCAAAAAACTGTGAGAACGGATAACTAGATTTGGTAAAATTGCAGGATACAAAATGAACATACAAAAATCCGTAGCCAACAGTGAACAATCTGAGAAATAAATAAAAAAGCAATCCCACTTACAATAGCTACAAAGAATATAACATACTTTGGAATCAATTTAATCAAAGAAGTGAAGATACCCGGGCATTGATGAAAGGAATTGAACAGTACACACACAAATTGAAAGATATTCATTCCATTCTCATGACTTGGAAGATTTAATATTGCTAAAATGACAATTCTACCCAAAGCAATTTACAAATTTAATAAAATCCCTATACCAAAGACATTCTTCACAGAAACAGAAAAAAAAAATTCTAAAATGTCTTTGGAAGTACAAAAGATTTCAAATAGTCAATCCTGAGGGAGGGGGAAAAGACACACAGACAAATGGAACAGAATAGGAAACCCAAATATAAATCCGTGGAGTTATAGCCAACTCGTTTTGACTAAAGCTCCAAGAACGCACAATGGGGGAAAGAACAGTGTCTTCAATAAATAGTGCCAGGAAAACTGGATAACCATATGCCGAAGAATGAAACTAGACCTTTCTCTCTCACCATGTACAAAAAGTATCAAAATGGATTGAAGACTTAAATCTAAGACCTGAAACTATAAGACTACTAGAAGAAAACACTGGGTAAACATTCCAAGACATTGGTCTGGGCAAAGATTTTTGGTGTAAGACCTCAAAAGTACAGGCAAGCAAAGCAAAAAATCGACATATGGGATACATCAAGTTGAAAAAGCTTCTGCAAAGCAAAGAAAATAATTGACAAGGTGAAGGGGCAGCCCACAGAATGGGAGAAAATATTTGTAAACTATCTATATATAAGAAGTTCAAACAATTTATTAGCCAAAAAACAAATCCAATTAAAAATGGGCAAAAGATCTGCCATTTCTCTAAAAATGACATACAAAGAGCCAACAGATAATATTCACATCATAACTAATCAGGGAAATGCAAGTCACAACCACAATGTGGTATCATCTCACCCCAGTTCAGACAACTTTTATCAAAAAGACAGGAAATAATGGATGCGATGAACATGTGGAGAAAGGGGAACCCTACACTGTTGGTAAGAATGTAATTTAGTACAGCCACTATGGAAAACAATATGGTGGCGCCCCAAAAAACTAAAACTAGAACTACCATATGATCCAACAACTCCTCTACTGGGTATATGTTGAAAAGAAAGAAAATCAATATATTGAAGAGATATCTGCACTCCCATGTTTATTGCAGCACTACTCATAATAGCCAAAATATGAAACTAACTCACATACCCATCAATGGATGAATGAATTTAAAAAGTGGTATATATACACAATTGAATATTATTTAGCAATAAAATCCTGTCATTTGCAGCAACATGGATGGAACTGGAGGTCCACCCATGAGTGAAATAAGCCAAACACAGAAAGACAAATATTACATATTCTCACTTGTATGTGAGAGCTAAAAAAAGTGGGCCTCTTTAAGTTAGAATAGATAAGTGATTACCAGAAGTCAGGAAGGGGAAAGGAAGCAGATGAAGAGAGGTTTATTAATGGGTACAAAAAATGGTTTGAAAGACGAAAGATCTAATGTTTGATGTATCAGTAGGGTGACCATAGTTTACAATAATCTACTATATATTTCTAAATAACTAGAAGAGAATAATATGAATGTTTCTGGCATAAAGACAAATATTTGAGGTGATAAATATCCCAATTATACTGATTTAAATTTTACAAATTATCTGAATGTATTAAATTATCACATGTCCTAAATTATATACATCTATTACTAGCAATACATTGTTTTAAATTGAGTAATTAGGGCAACCTCCTTCCGTCTCCTCCCACTATGGGAGCTTTTCTGTCCTCCTAATAAATCCTGCTTTTAAAAATTAATTAATTAATTAATTAGCTAATTGATTAACTAGTAATAATGGATCATAATTTTGGCAAATTACTTTCAAATGGTTGAGAGAAAAAGTTTTTTGTGCAGTCCTTGCAACATTTCTGTAAATTTAAGATTGTCTCAAAAATAAGAATACCAATAAAATAAAAATAAAGTGATCTTGGAAAGGTAATCCTTCCTGCAACCCACAGAAGCAAGTATAAATCCCTTATGAAGGAATGTAGCTTTAGCTTGCATCTCAGAGAAGTCCCACATATGAATTCACAGTTAAAATTACAAAACAAAAGAATATAAATTATCATGAGAAACAGTCAGCAGAAAAAAATTAGGTAAAAGAATTAAAATCAAAGAGACTTTAGATACTGGAAATACCAAAGTCAGAACATAAAATATTTACACAGGAGACTTGAATATATAGTCATGTTGTAGCCTACTACACACCCAAACTATACAGTATGACCTATTGAGTTTAGTTTACAAACCTTTACAGAAAGTTACTGTACTGAATATCGAAGGCAATTATAACAAAATGGTAAGTATTTGTGTATATAAACATGCCTAAACGTAGAAAAGGTAATGCTTTGTGCTACAATGTTAGGATGGCTGTGACATCACTTGTAAATAGAAATTTTTCTGCTCATTACAATCTTATGGAATCACCATCATATATGTGGTTCATCGTTGACCAAAATGACGTTGTTGCACAATACCTATCTATCACCTACCTCTATCTATCATCTATCTACCTTTCTATCTATCTATGTTTTATCAATCATCTATCTATATCTATCTATTTAATAGGAGACTATAAAAAATCAGAAAGACTTGAAAAAAGATTCAAATGTAAGATAATTGAAAGCCTGAATTCAACATCTGACATGTTAAAGAATAGATTAGAGCCAGGCATAGTGACTCATGCCTGTAATTCCAGCATTTGAGAGGCCAAGGCAGATGAGTTGCTTGAACCCAGGAATTTGAAACCAGCCTGGGCAACATAGCACAATCTTGTCTCTACAAAAAAAAAAAAAAATTAGCCAGGTATAGTGGTGTGCATCTGTAGTCCCAGCTACTCAGAATGCTGAGGTGGAAGGAGAGCCTAAGCCCAGGGTGTTAAGGCTGCCGTGAACCATGATCAACATGATCATGCTACTGCACTTTAGCCTGGGCAATAGAGTGAGATCCTGACTCATAAATAAATAAATAAATAAATAAATAAATAAATAAATAAATAAAAGATTAAACATAGTTCAAGAGAGATTTAGTGAACTTGAAAATAGGTGTAAAGAAAATTTCCAGAGTGCGATTCAAACAGTCAAAAATATGGAATACTTGAAGAAAGTAAAAAGAAATGGAGGCTAGAGAGTGAAGGAGTAACACGTGTTTGACTGGAATTTCAAAGAGGGATAACAGAATTGGAAAGAAGCAATATTTGAAGAGATAATGGCTGAGAAATTTTCCAAGAATTCTTGAAAGACTATCAACTGTTTTTGTTTGTTTATTTGTTTCTCAGGCTTGATTCATGTTATTTTTCGTGTATAAAACCCTTATGTTACTGTCGCAGCTGAAGCCTGGGTCTCCTGCACAGAAACTCCTCTGTAGGTCTTGACAAGATGGTTGGTGAATTCTTGATAGTGAAAGAGACTTGGTCTCTTTCCAGAGATCAAGGGTTAGTTATAGGTCTTAGAGATGGCATTAAAGGTGGCTTGGTGAAGTTGCCTAGGGTAGAAGTGCAGCCTCTATACAAGTTGTAGCAGTCATCAATACCAGCCCCATGGGGGCTGAGATAATGCCAGTGCCCCCTGGGGACAGGAATAAGGTGCACTAGTAGAGAGCCAGAGCAGCCTGTCACTTTGCAAGGGACAGAATGGGGCTTGCCAATCTTGTTTCCCCAGTGGCCTCTCCCTACAAGGACAATAGATAATGACCAGGATAATGGTCCCCTGGAGGGCAGTGGCTATTTCCTTGGAGCATTTAACACCTAAACTAATGTGGCCATTGTAGCCCCCCAATGGCAACAAATGCCTTGAACCTGGTCTGCTGGTCAGCATGGGTCTGCTTTTGCTCTGGTTTAATCTTCAAAACCTCATCCTTGAGAGATGCCCCAAGGAATAAGTCAATGATCTCAAGCTTCATGATGGACAGAGAGAAGAGGCAGATCTCCAACAACTTGATTTTCATGCCCTTGACTAGGCGGCCCAGCTTGGTGATGGGCATCCACTCCTTGTCCTAGGGCTTGTTTCTTCCAACTCCATGACATTGACATGGAGGCCACTGCCAACACCTTTGCAAAAGTTGCTGTAACTTCCCATTCTGAGGCCTCCGGGGCCTCAGGGCCTTCCCACTGCACCGGCACCATCTGCCATTTGATAGAGAAAAAGCCAGCAGTTACTTACTAAAATGCCAAAAACAACAACAACAACAACAAAAAAAAAAAAAACTGGGCAAAGGGCAGCTGAGTTTTTGTCTAAGAGCATCACACAAAATGTACTTTAAAACAAACAACAAGCCGGGCTTGGTGGCTCAACCTATAATCCCGCGCCTTTGGGAGGCTGAGGTGAGTGGATTGCCTGAGCCCGCGGGTTCGAGACCCGCCTGGGCAAGGCGAGACCTCATCTCTACAATAAACCAAAAAAAAATTAGCCGGGTGTGGTAGCGCGCACCTGTAATTCCGGCTACTCGGAAGGCTGAGGTGGAAGGATCGCCGGAGCCCAGCAGGCGAGGTTGCGGTGGCCGGGAGCGGCCACTGCACTCCAGTCTGGGTGACAGAGTGAGACTCCAACTCAAAACAAAAACAAAAACAAACAAAAAACAACAACAACAACATAAAACAGAATGAAACAGCATAACCAACAGTTTATTTCATCAGGAATATAATATTTCCAAAATTACATACACTAATAAAGCCTCATTGTATACAAAGTAAAAATGACAAAACCACAAAAAGAAACAGACAAAGCTACCATCACGGCGAGAGATTTTAACACAACTCTCATAATCTCTCCCCACAAACTCTCAGATTGGTAGATCAAGCAGAAAAATATCAGCAGGCTATTTGGAGAATACACATTGAAGCTTTAACAAAAAATAAATAAGAGATAGAATGAATATCGTGTTTTTTGACCAGGCTGTAATTAATTGTTGTAATCAACACCAAAATGACTAGAGAAATTCCTTACATTTCAACATTTAAGGCACCCCTCTAGACAACAAATGTATCAAAAAAGAAATCATAACAGAAAATAGAAATGAATAGAACTAAAATATAACAAAAACTACACCTTACCTAAAAATTTTGAACGAAGCTAAAAATGTACCCAAAAATAAATTTATGACTTTAAATGTCTATTCTACCAGTTATGGAGACTTATTTTAAGCTACAGTAGTGAAGACATTGTAGTCTTGGTGCAAGATCAAGGGAAGAGAATGGTCTATCCACAATAAATCAATATATGTATGGACATTTGGTTTATGACAAAGCAGTGAGGGAAAATACCCTTTTAAAGATAAGTGGTGCTAAAAGTCAAGTGGGTATCTATGGGGATTTAAAAAACTCACGTTACACATTAAATGAACTCCAGATGGTTTGCAGATTTAAATGTATATGATAAATCAGTAAAGATTCCAGAAGATAGTATAGAATAGTATGTTCATATTTTCATTACTTTAGGATTGGGATTTCCCACTTAAACGGAGACAAAAAAGCATTAGTCATAAAGACTGATAAGTGGGACTACATTATTTTCAAGAACTTTTTCATCAGGAGACACCATGAAGAAAAGGCCTTGGTAAGCCACAAAATGTATACATTTACAACATATGTAACTGCTCAAAGCACATATCCAGACATATAAGGAAACTGGTACAAATAGATTTTAAAAAGACAGACCACTCAACAGAAATTGATTTTGAGACTTGAAAAGACATTTCACAAACAAGGAAACCCAAATAGCTAATTAACATAAGGGAAGAATATCCACCTCATTAGAAATCAGGGAAATGGGAAGTAAAACCACAGTCCGAAGCTACTATTCATATTCACCAAAATGTTTAAAAGGGAAAAAGACAGACTCCACCAAGTGTTGGTGAGGCTGTAGATCAGTGGGAACTCTGATAAACTACTAATGGGGGTATAAAATAGTACAACACTTAGGAGAATAGTTTAGCCTAATTTAACAGAGTTAAAATAAAACACATACCTTACCACTGAAAATCTTGTGTATAGGCGTATATACAAGAGAAAGTATGCACAGGTGCATCAAAATACATGTATAAGAAATGTTCATTTGTATACCTAATCCTGAATTGTACCCCACATCTTTAAAATAAAAAAATTTAAAAAAATAAACGACTTTCTTTGCTCATCCAAAAAAAAAAAAGTGTGATGAATTAAAGGTAGGTGCAAATTATTTGTCATTCTTCTCATCAAGAGGTATAGCATTGCATCTGCCCTGGATTTATACTTGCATATTCAGTAAAACACAAGTGGTGATAAGACAGTTCTGGGACCAAATTTTTGTTTGGCTTTTTTTTTTTTTTTTTGAGTTAGAGTCTTACTCTGTCACCCAGGCTGGAGGGCAGTGGCGTGCTCCTGGCCACTACAGCTTCAAACTGCTAGGCTCATGTGATCCTTTCTCCTCTGCCTTCCAAGTAGCTGGAACTACAGATACACACCACCATGCCTGGCTAACTTTGATTTATTGTAAAGATGAGGTCTCGCCGAGTTGCCCAGGCTGGTTTTGAATCCAAGAGCTCAGGCAATCCTCTCACCTCGGCCACCCAAAGTGCGGGGATTACAAGCATGAGCCACCACACCTGGCCTTGGGACCAAGTTTTAATAAGGCCTGGCATTTTCGGTTTTTATACCTTTGGAAATTCTGCAATTCCATCTAAAAAGTCCAGTTCTTCTGCTAGAGAGACCATGTGAGGAGACCACATAGAGAAGCTATCAGGAGACAAACGGGTTCTGAGACTATACAGAGAGCACCTTTCTTAAGAAATTTTAAAAACATTCACAAGTTAAAATGAAATAAAATAGAAAGAAAGAAATAATAAAGTTAAGAGCCAAAATTAATGAAATAGAAAATAAACATACAATAGAGTCAACAAAAGTTGGTTCTTTGAAAAGACTAATAAAATTGACAAACCAAGAGATTAATCATGAAAAAAGACATTGAACAAGAAAACGATTAATCAAGGAAATGATGAGATTAATCAAGAAAAAAGAAGTTACAAATGACTAATATCAGACATTAAAAATTACATCTTTTCAGTTGCTACAGGTTTTAAAGAGTAAGAGTATGTTATAAATGATTTTATTGTAATGCACATGAAAACTTAGGTAAATGGATAAATATCTAGAAAAATATAACTTACCAAAACTGACTCAAGAACAAATAGAAATCTGAATGCTGCTATACCACTAAAGAAGTTAAATCAGTAGTTTAATAAAAAATCTTAACTAAGAAAACACCAGGCCTGTGGCTAGTTCTAAAAAACATTTTTTTAAAAAAGACTTCTAGAAAATAGACAAAGAAGGAACTCCTCAACTTGTTTTCTGAGCCTCTTATAATCTTGATACCAAAACCCTAAAACAACATTACAAAAGTGGAAATTTATAGTCCAACTGCACTAAATCAATATAACTGCAAATCCTAGATACAATATTAACAAACCTAAAACAGCAGTATATGTAAAGGTTTATCACCAAGATGAGCTTTTCTAGGAATGTAAGGTTAATTTTAAATTTTAAAAAGTCATGCCGTGAAAGTTACCACATTAACGGATTAAAGAAGAAAAATCATGTGCCCATTTCAGGAGATGCACAAAAAAGTGTTTGATAAGCAACAACATTAACTCATCATTAAAAAATTTGCAAATGAAGAATAAAAGGAAATTTATTTAATATTACAAAGGCTATCTATTTTTTAAAAAGTACCTAGGCAAACATATTTAATAGCGAAATAGTTAAAGCTTTCTTTCTTTCTTTTCTTTTCTTTTTTTTTTTTTTTTGAGTTGGAGTCTCACACTGTCGCCCAGACAGGAGGGCAGTGGCCGCTCTTGGCCACCACAGCCTCGACCTGCCGAGCTCCAGCGATCCTTCCGCCTCAGCCTTCCGAGTAGCCGGAATTACAGGCATGCGCTACCACGCCCAGCTGATTTTTTGATTTATTGTAGAGATGAGGTCTCGCTGCCCAGGCGGGTCTGGAACCCACGGGCTCAGGCAATCCACTCACCTCAGCCTCCCAAAGGCGGGGGATTACAGGCTGAGCCACTGAGCCTGGCTAAAGCTTTCTTTTTAAGGTCATTAGCAAGAAAAGGATGGCTTTAGTCACTGCTGTTATTTAACTTTAGTCACTGCTGTTATTTGTGAGCTCAGCAGGTATGCTAACCAAGAAAAAGAAAAAAGTTGTAAGGGTTTGAAAATTACTTATTCATAGTTATGTTTGGAAACATAAAATTCAAAAGAACCTATGGCTAAAATATTAAATAATATATCAATATACAAAATCAATTACATATAATGATACTATTTATAATCTAAAATGATCAAGTACCTAGAAATAATTTGAATAAAGTATTAGAACCACTTCAGGAAGATTTATAAGATGTCATTGAGGGATTTTAAAGAAGTCATGTAAATGGAGAGTTTTTGTTTTTGTTTTTGTTTTTTTTTTGAGGTGGAGTCTCACTCTGTTGCCCAGACTGGAGTGCAGTGGCCGCTCCGGCCACCGCAACCTCGACCTGCTGGGCTCCGGCAATCCTTCCACCTCAGCCTTCCAAGTAGCCGGAATTACTGGCATGAGCTACCATGCCAGGCTGATTTTTTGATTTATTGTAGAGATGAGGTCTCGCTGCCCAGGCAGGTCTCGAGCCCGCGGGCTCAGGCAATCCATTGACCTCAGTCTCCCAAAGGCACGGGATTATAGGCTGAGCCACCGAGCCTGGCAATGGAGAGATATTTTATGATTATGATTTGTAAGGGTGCCAACGTATTCCACATAGTTAACATATTTAATCAAATTTCAATTAAAATCCTAATAGATATTTTTGTAAACTTTGACAGGGTGATTCTTTTTTTTTTGAGTTGGAGTCTCACTCTGCTGTTCATGGCCACTGCAGCCCCTACCTGCAGGGCTCAGGTGATCCTTCTGCCTCAGTCTTCCAAGTATCTGGAACTACAGTCGCGCACCATCATGCTTGGCTAATTTTTTGGTTTATTGTAGAGACAAGGTCTTGCCAAGTTGCCCAGGCTGGTCTCAAATCCCTGGGCTCAGGCAATCCTCTCTCCTCGGCCTCCCAAAGTGCTGGGATTACAGGCATGAGCCACTGTGCCCAGCTGAAAAGGAGATTCTTAAAATTTATCTGGAAATACAAAGAACCCAGAAAATCACAGATACTATTGAAGATGAACAAAATGGAAGGACTTGTTCTACTACATATTAAGATTTATTGCAAAGCCATAGTAATTGAGTTAGCCAGAAATAAAGAAATAGACCACTGGAATGACTACAGAGCCCAGAAACAGCTCTATGTGAGGTTTGTTGACAGAGGTGCACTGCAGAGCAGTGGGGAAAAGACTTTTTAAACAAACAGGACTGGAACTAAATGGAGATAAATGAAATTCAACTGCCTATACCAGACATAAAAATCAATACTAGATGATTAAAAACCTGATTAACAAAATTAGAAATCACTAAGAAGATCATATAGAAGAAAGATCTCAGAGTTTGGGAAGGATTTCTTACAGAACATATAAAAAACCATAAAGAAGTCAGGTTCGGTGGTTCAGCCTGTAATCCCGCGCCTTTGGGAGGCTAAGGTGAGTGGATTGCCTGAGCCCGCGGGTTCGAGACCCACCTGGGCAGCGAGACCTCATCTCTACAATAAATAAAAAAAAATCAGCCGGGCATGGTAGTGCCTGCCTGTAGTTCCGGCTACTCGGAAGGCTGAGGTGGAAGGATCGCCGGAGCCCAGCAGGTCGAGGCTGCGGTGGCTGGCAGCGGCCACTGCACTCCAGTCTGGGCGACAGAGTGAGACTCCAATTCAAAAAGAAAAAAAACCATAAAGAAAAAGACTGATAAGCTGAATCCCATTAAAATAAAACTGTGTCATTAATTTTATACATTTTTTTTCTTTAGAAGACACTCCAATTATATAACTTCAGTCTGCATAAAGTCTGAATCTGTAATCGCTCCTTTTCTTCCTAAGCAAACTTTATTCCTAAATATACTATTCTAGACATAGAATACATGCAGATTAATTTCTTCTTAAGCTTTTTCTATTTCCTTCTTAAACTTTAGGTTTGCAATAATTTCCCTGAGATGTTTCTGTTTCTCAACCCAAGAAGGATACAATAATCTCTTTATAACAAGGGCTTCTATTCCTTTTGATTTGTTCATGAATGGAATAGTCCACCACCATTTTGTGGGTGAAGTCAGAACCTCAACATGGAGACCTATGAACAAATGATGAATCTATGAACAAATTCTGCAATTTCAAGAGGTTAGCCCATCCATCACTACCGCACTTGGCCCTCGTAACAGCTCAAACAAAGAGAAGCTTACCTGACTCTTCCTAACTAACTCTGGCAAGAAATGCAAGTATTAGTGCTCTGTAGCCCAAGTAGAATTGATCTCAATGTCTTTACAATTTAAAGTCACTGATGCTAATCTTGCTGATAAACCAAGAAGAGGCAATTAAAATTATTGTGCAAACGAATGCCTAAAATACCTATGTCTTCTCCCTGTTTTGAGATAAAATTTCCCTGCAACTATGAGGCACATATCCCAATAATTTAATTTCTGCTTCATCCAGGCTGAGACTAACCTGAATCCATGTAAGCCAAAGTGGTGTCTAGACTGGTCTTGTCAAGATCCACCATAAAGGATCTCATAATCATACACTTCTTAAGCTTGTGCTGTTCCTTTCCAGTTATAAACAGTCACACAGCTGTGAAAATTTGTTAGCATACAAATTTCCACAAATTGTCATAGAAAAAACTTTATTTTTATTCAGGTTTAATTAATGACCTTAAATACTGAAGTCCTAGAGTGCCCCAGGTGAGTGTCCCAGAGGCCTTAACAGTGACATGATGACATGTTAGACTCCATAGTGTCCGTCCTTGTCCTTGCCTATTTAAGATTCCTAGCCAAGTTGGAAACTAGAGATTTGAGGAGGCCTAGTTCAGAATCAATTAATAAATCTGACACATAGTTTTATAGACATAGATTTTTTTTTTAATTTAGCGTTTTGGTGAACTGGAGCATGTGGTTTGAATCTGCAGCTGTAGGGCAACACACACCAAGCGGTAACATAGGCACACTCTGGATATGGCTCCAAGCAGGGGGTTGGAATTGAGGAAACGTCCTGGGAGTGGCCAACCCAGGATGTCCCCTTCCCCTCAGGCTTCTGCCTGGGCATGCCGATCTTGTTGAGCTATGGGCAATGTGTTCTCCGTGCCTGCTGACCATATCTTGCCGCTGGGCCTAGTGAGTGTTCTTGCAAACCCTTCCTGGAGGCAGTCGGGCCCCTGGGGCTGGTTCTAATCAGATCTGGTATGCCTAGAGCAATGCCCACTACTTCTGTTTACCTGTAGTTCACTTTTGTTCATTATAATACTAAAAATCTCACCCCTTGAGAAAATTCGCATTCATCTTGTGTACATGCGAGGACATATGCCTAGGTGCCTTCTCACACTACACCTGCTCACCCATTCCATGTTTAACCCTGTGCTCTGCCCTGCATAAAATGCTAGATAACCTGTGTGCCTTTGGCCATCGGTAGTGGTGTTTTCCTGTAGCCGGCCGCTCCTGGACTATCTTCTCTAAGTTCCCGAATAAAGCCCATGTCTGTTCCATTGTCTCCCTGGTCATTTCTTTGGCCTCTTGGACACAGTACCTTCCCTTTTGGGGTTATTGGGAGTCTGGCAGTACAGCAGCCAAATAGGTGTCCTCATACAGTCTCTTTGAATTGAATAGTCCCAAACTGTAGGCCTATGCCATGCTGGAATCCAGTCTACCCCCCAGTTCATCACGTGAAAGCAGACCAAAGGCCCTACTCCACAGTTAGCTCTGAAAGAGACTCCATACAGGCCTAACTCCTTCTCCAGGTTCATCAGTAAGAGGCCTCTTCTCATTCAGAAAGGAGTAAGTGAGGAGATGGAAAGATGCCAGGGATGTGCCTCCAGCATGTGTTCCTGCGTGGAAACAGGAGGGAAGTTGAATGGAGGATTCTCCCTGCCCAACATCTGGTTAGATGTAAAATTCTTCGTAAATCATCTTCTCCTTAAAAAAAGAAAAAAATAAAAATAAAAAAAGCTACTGTATACATTTGTGTTTAGCGATGCAGTGATCGAGTCTGAACTCAACTTAATTTTTGTTCCTTTGTGGGTAACCTGTTTTTACTGACTTATGTTTTGTTTCATTGTTTTGGAGATTTAAAAATCTCTGACTTAAAAAAAAAATTCATCAGATTGCGGAAGTACTTTCATTAATTTTTGCTTATGCTTGATAAGCTCTGTAGATCTGTGCCTCAGCCATGATACTTCCCTTCTTTTAGTTCCATGAACACATTGAGCTCTTTCCTGATCCAGGGCCTTCATACATGCTGATCCTGCTACCTAAAACACTCTTCCCTGTCCTGTTTTCTTCTTGCTTTTCAGTTCTCAATTCAAATGTAACTTTCCCAAAGCAGGGCCCTATTCATCTATATCTCATGATACAGTCGTATTTCTTTGTGGCATGTAAGCACAATGTGTTTGTATGTAATCTTTAATGTGTATGTATAAAATTATAGTTCAATGATATATTTATTTTTCTATGATCATAATGTCTCTATATATCTGTATTTATATATAAATCTGTTGATTATTTTATGTTTATATAAATATATGCATAAATTAACACATATTTATGACAATGTTAGTATTCATGTAGGCATATAATCATAATTATATAATTTATAAAATGAGTACATATTTTATATAAATAAATAACTGAATGTATATTTATATTTTACATATAAATATAGACATTGTTTTCTTTTTCTGCATGTCTGCCTGCAGAATTCTCTTATTAACTAGAAGTGTCCTTATTTATCATTCTGTTTTATTTTTCTGGTATAAAGCAATTACCCTTATGTTGGGTTATCTTTCCTTTCTTTCTAATTGTTTAGATCTCCTATATCTCTTTTCTTGGTTCTCTATGGGTATGTTAAGACTTTCATCCATGCAACCTATTAGAATTTAAGTCATGCCTATTTGTTCCTTGCTGTTTCTAGTTTACTTATAAGATTTTTAATGATGTTGTTTTGTTTTCGATTTGTTCTTTAATTCTTTAGTAGTCCTTTATATCCCCTTATGTTTTTATAAAAGCAATTTCTGACTGCTTGTCTGATTGAATTCATAATTTTACTAACTTCTTTGATAGCTTGAAACATTCATAGAGAGTCTGCTTCTCTGAATTTGGCTATATTTTTTTTCCAGAAATATTTGTGCCTATAGTCTTAACCTCTAAGATGTTATAGTGGTTGAGGGTTGAACTGTGGACTTTTTTCTTTTTCCTTTATGACGCTTACGGGTATAGTGTAAACTATTGCTTTTAATCCACTTTTTTTTTTTTTTGCAAGAGAGTCCAGATGGGAGCAAGAGAGAGCTTGGCTGATGTTGTGTGTGGGCCTTGCAGGGGAACCGCCTCTGCTCTCCTCTCTGAAATGTTTTTAATTTTGTGGTAGACAGAATAATGGTCCCCTACAGGCATCCATATCTTATGCCTCAAACCTATAAATAATATTTTACCCGACATGGAGAATGTATCTTACATGGACTTTGGTGATGTGATTAAGTTAAACATCTTGAGATAGAAAGATGACCCTACAACTCCTGTTTTTATGCTGGGCCAAAGAAATACAAAGATAAGTAAAATTAACTCCCGGTAAAATAGTAATTGGATCCTTGATGACAATGGGATATAAACATTACAAAACAAACGTGACTCAGAACTAGAAACTTGGAAAGTGCGACTCTTAAGGACTGCATGTGTCTTCCTAAGATTTATTGGTTGGAGCCCTACCTCCCAATGTGGCTGTGTTTAGAGACGGTCCTCCAAGGAAGTAATTAAGGCTAAATGAGATCCTAAGAATAAGGCCCTAATCCCACAAGATTTGTGTCTTTAAAAGAAGAGACACCAGAGGGCGCACTCTATCTCTCTCCTCGTACACTTAGAGAGGAAAGGCCATGTGAAGGCAAGAGCAAGAAGTCTGTGGGCCAGGAAAGAGCCCTCACCAGGAGCCTCACCAGCTGAAACCTTAATCTTGAACTTTCAGTGCCTAGAACTGTGAGAACATAAATTTCTGTTGTATAAGCCACCCAGTCTATTGTATTGTAGCCTAATTCAAGCTTGTACTACTCGCTGCATGACAGCCATTAAATCGAAAGAAAAGGTGTTGGGGCAAGGAAAGTGACTTCATTTGGGAAGCCAGCAAACCAAGAACATGGCGGACCAGTGTCCTAAAGAGCCATTTTAATTAGTATGAATTTCAAACTCTTTTTTATGTTAAAGGAAGAGGGAGGAGAAGGAGGTTAAGGTTAAGAGGTGACTGAGGACTCCAGCCTCTTCAGATGATGTAGGTGAGGTCATGATGTTCCTGTAAATCTTTAGCATAACATTGTTACTTGTGTGTGCACTTTCCTTATCTCCTCGTGGGTTACTTTTGGGAAAGGGACTGTTATCATTTTTTTCTAAAATTGAACTATAAACTAAATTCCTCCTATAATTAGCTTGTCTACCTGCAAAGTTAAACAGAAGCTTTAACTTAAGCATATTACTGTGGAGGTGGTTCAGAGGCAAAATAGAATCTGTTATGCTAAGCATCCCTCCACTGTTACAGTACTTCGAAATGGCAGCCTGAGTAGACTGAGACAGTGACATTCAAATATTAGATTTATATGTTTTTGAAGAATTTCTGCCACTTAGAGTTCATACAGGATCAGATTAAAGCAATCATTCAAAGACTTAGCAGTCTTTAAGACTGATCAAAAGAGTTGTACTCCATTGGAGAGAAAATTCTACTCTAGCTTGGAGAAGCAGAGTCCCCAAGGAAGTGATGACCAATAAGTTCCTGCTTTATGGCAGCAGTAAGGACAGACTTTAGAACACACACAGAGCCTGTGGGAGGTGTGGAAATGAGGATGACAGGCTTGAACTGCCTCCAAGCCTACTGGGAAGATAGAGGCAGGGAGCTCTCAGTCTCCCTATGTAGATGTGTCACATGTCTTTGTCATCCACATCTAAGACAAACATGATATGGGCCAACAAATGTTACATTCTCCAAAATGAGCTGCAATATGCCTCCTTGTAAATTCCACCCATTGGTCTTAGTCCCGTGTTAGGAACAATAGGAAATGCATCTAATTTGTTGTCCATATAAAAACCCTTTAAACATTTCGACAAATGATCATGTCCCACTCTATCCTTTTTTCCTCTGGAATAAGCCTGGGCAATTCCTTGGACTTCTTCTCATTTTCAGCAGGGATCCCCACCCCCTGGTTTGTGGTACTGGTCCATGGCGTGTTAGGAACTGGGCCACCCAGCAGGAGGTAAGTGGCTGCTGAGTAAGTGAAGCTTTATCTGTATTTTTGGCCAGTGAGCAAAGCTTCATCTGTATTTACAGCCACTCCCCATCATTCACATTACCACCTGAGCTCCACCTCTTGTCAGATCACGGCGGCTTAGATTTTCATAGGAACTTGAACTCTATTATAAGCTAGGCATGTGAAAGATCTATGTTGCGCTCTCCTAATGAGAATCTAATGCCTAATATTCTGAGGTAGAGCTGAGATGGTGATGCCAGTGCTGGGAGCAGCTGCAAATACCAGTTAACATTAGCAGTGAGTTTTGACTGCACAGAGACCATAATAAATCAATTGCTTGCAGACTCATATTGAAATAATTTCATAACAGTACTTATTTCATTATAATATACAATGTAATGATAATAGAAATAAAGTGCACAATAAATGTCATGTGCTTGAGTCATCTCCTCACCCCGATCCGTGAAAAAATTGTCTTCTGTGAAACTGGTCCCTGATGCCAAAAAGGTTGGGTACCACTGATTTCCAGGACATCTTCTAATGTAGGCTGTTTAATTTTGTCAGTTTCTAGTTTAATTCCTCTTTTCTTTGAGTTTGTACTAGAGAAATGTCGAAACATGGTTCCATTTTAAAAGTTTGTCTATTTTTAAATTTATTTGTGCTACAAGTCTAAATGTTTCAGGATCTTGGCGTTAGTTCTACTCAATTCAGTTAACTGTCTATCCCAATGTTAGTAATATTTGGGTGGTGACTTAAAGGAGACCCATGCAAACCAAGTCTTGGGACGGACGAAGAGATGGAATTTCCTGCAAAGTGTATAAACATGGGTCTTGGTCAGAAATAATCACTTCAATGCACATCTGTTAAGCTGTCATGGACCCATATCGTTGGTTTGGAATTTTAAATGGATGAGTTTTTGTGTTATTGTTTTTGTTTTTGAACAGAATGATTATGTTTCTTCCAATCCTCTTAACTCTCATGTCCTGGCATATTTGTTTATTCAGTCTCATGAACTAAAAGAAGTCAGAAAATAAAAGTACATCTGGAAATGTGAGTGGTTTGCATTATTTAAGATAATTCAAAAGTACAGTGTGAGAGACTCAAAAGCTCATGCCAGCAAGTTCTTTTAGTAACGTTGGGCATTTTTTAAAGTGGCAAATGGCAGTGATATTTTAGGAGTAAACTACTTTTTAAAGTTTTCTATTTTAAAAGTTTGTGAGAATTTTAGTTGAAAATCTCTAAACTCGTCATTCTAGAAGGATAAGTCCAATATGTTTAGACACTCTTGTCAAAAAGACTAGCCAAGATCCCCTCATTTTTCATACACAGAGACATCTTTCTCTCTTTTAACTCTTAAGTTCCCAAATAGGACCACTTTTTCATACCCCATAGTCACTAGCATGTCTCCTACCATAACTAGATTTAGCATCTACTGTTAACCGTGGAGCTATTAGCAAAATGACACAGATTTAAGATATTTCATTAAGTCAATAATGATGAATCTCTGCCTTCTCAACCTCCATGCAAGGATTTAGGGTAACTTATTGCAATAGGCATATGAAAGAGACAGATTTCTTCTGTCTCTTTCATATGCCTATTGCAATAAGTGTCAGGAAGAAATACACTCGAAGGCGAGTTGTTGTCTGTGCTACTATAATTCTAGCAGGAGAAATGTGTGGGACTGCAGAAGATAACAATAGCGAACACATTCCCAGTACTTACCATGTGCCAGGCATTATTTTAAGTGTTTTCTGTAGATTGAAGTTAAGGGAAGTTAAGTGACCTGCCCAAGGCCATTCATGTAAGTAACTGGAGGAGACATGACCTGAGCCCATGCAGTCTGACTCTCCAGTCTATATTTTGTAATTTAGTGCTGAAAGGCTAAAAAAATTCTCAGGGCTCATTTAATTCAACCTCTCCAATTCAGAATGAAGACACTGGGGCTCAGACTGTGTGGACTGCCTAAGATTACTTAGAGTTAATAGTAAAAGAGGTCTCTAGACTCCAGACTCAGTGTTCTTTGTACTTTTCCCACAGAAAATACATTTGGTTGTTAGTAGTACATCTGTGCACATCCCTCATTTCAGGCCCTTTCCCCACACCCAATATTTACCTAAAGTTTGTGCTTTTTTCTTTGATCTTGTTCTGGCTTCTGGATGATTACTAAGGTGATATTTCGGACTTTGTTTTGGCTCCTTGGCACCTGCCCTGCTCTGACAGAAGGATGCCTCCGGGACAAAGTTTCCTGACTGCTAGAGCCACAGGTCTGCACTGGATTCACAGCATACTCCCAAACTAAGGGCTTAATGTGTCTCTCCCTACCTCTACCTGACCCTAGCGATCTATTGTTCAGTGTTCCCATAACAGCCACTCTAATTATTCTGTATTCAATTTGGACTTAACTTGGTTGTACATCTGAGCAGACACTAACTTGGAACTCACAGAGAGGAGGGAGGTTTTGGTCTCAGAGATACCTTCAAGGCAGGTTTTATGTATGACAGGTACTTTCTCCATTGGAGCAGAAACATTCAGGATGTCTTTGGCTGCACCTACATCCTAGGACCCATATTTGGAAGTAGATTAATTATGAATATGTGCTTTGAGTCATCAATCAGTATGCATTTTCATTGTGTTTATTTTTTATTTTAAAAAGATGTAGGGTGCAAGTCAGGATTAAGTAATCTAGGTACAAGTAGTCTAGGTACAGGTGACATTTGGGCCTCCCATTGGTCCTCACTTAACGAGTATTTTTTAAAACTGAGATATAATTAGCATACCATAAAGTTCACTCTTAAAAGTGTAGAATTCAGTGTTTTTTAGTGTAGCCACAAAATTGTGCAACTGTTAACCACTACTTAATACCTGAACATTTTTGTCACCCCTGAAAGAAATCCAAACACATTAGCAGTCATTTCACATTTACCCTTCCCATCCCCTGATCTGCTTTCTGCTTTTGTGTATTTACCTGTTCTTGATATTTCACATCAATGGAATCATACAATATGTGACCTTTTGTGACTGGTTACTTTTACTTAGCATAATGTTTTATTTCTTTTTTTTATTATAAAGATGTGGGGTACAATTCAGGGTTAGGTATACAAACGTTGATTATGCAGGTACCCTTATTGATGAGGTATGCCCCTCCCTCCCCTAGCAGTTTCCCTCAACTGCCAATCCCACCCCCATCCCCTGACAGTTTCCCACTACTGCCAATCCCTTTTTTATAGTATTATAATAATTGTTCAAGTTCCGCTTATGAGTGAAAACATTTGGTACTCTGTTCTTTGTTTCTATGATAGATCACTGAGTATGATCGATCTAAATCCATCCAAGTTGCTGTGAAGTCCATTTGTCTGTCCTTCTTTATGGCTGCATAATATTCCACTGTGTATATATGCCACATTTTTTTATCCAGTCCAGCTTCGATGAGCAACATGGTTGGTTCCATGTATAGAGCTGCAACAAAAATACGTGTGCAGGTATCTTTTTTGTAGAATGATTTGAGTTCTTCCGGGTATATTCCCAACAGGGGAATTGCTGAGTCATATGGAAGGTAAATTTCTAGTTCTTTCAGAAATCACCACACTGTCTTCCAGAGAGGTTGTACTAGTTTGTATTCCTACCAGCAGTGTAGAAGTGTTCCTTTTTCTCTGCATCCTCACCAGCATCTGTTGTTGTTTGTTTAATTAATGATGGCCATTCTTACTGGGATAGGGTGCTATCTCAATGTGGTTTTGATTTGCATTTCTATGATGATGAGTGAGGTTGAGCCCTTTTTCATGTGTCTGTTGGCTGCCCGTATATTGTCTTTTGAGAAGTGTCTATACATGTCTTTTGCCCACTTTTTAATGGGGCTGTTTGTTTTGCGCATTTGAGTTCTTTGTAGATACTAGATGTTAGGCCTTTGTCAGATATACAATTGGCAAATATTTTTTCCCATTCTGTGGGCTGTCTCCTTGCTCTCTTGATGGTTTCTTTTGCTTTGCAGAAGCTCGTTAGTTTGAAGAGGTCCCACTTGTCTATATTACATCTTAAAGTATAGGTCTTTAGGGTTCTGAATAGGAATTGGTTGCCAGTTCCAATTTCCATAAGGGAATCTCCTGCGTTTTCTAAGATTCTTATAGTTTGAGGTTTTATGTTTAGGTCTTTGATCCATTTAGAGTTAATTTTTGTGTATGGTGATAGGTAGGGGTCTTGTTTCAATCTTCTGTATGTGGTCAGCCAGTTTTTCCAGCACCGTTTACTGAATAGGTTCTCCTCTCCCCAGTGGTTGTTGTTGGAGGCTTTGTCAAAGATGAGTTGGCTGAGGAATTGAGACTTTGCTTCCGGAATCTCTATCCTGTTCTATTGGTCTATGTGCCTGTTCTTGTCCAATACCAGGCTGTTTTGATTACTGTAGCCTTATAGTAAAGTTTGAAGTCTGGAAGTGTGATACCTCCTGCTTTGTGTCTTTTGCTAAGGATTGTTTTTGGCTATTTGTGGTCACTTACGTTTCCTTATGAATTTCTGTATTGTCACTTCTAGGTCTGAGAAGAAGGATGTTGGTAAGTTAATGGATATTGTGTTGAATCTGTAGATTGCCTTCAGTAGGATGAACATCTTAACAATGTTGATTCTTCCAATCCATGAGTGTGGAATATTTTTCCATTTGTTTGTGTCTTCTTGGATTTCTTTGAGCAGTGTTTTGTAGTTCTCATTGTAAATGTCTTTCACTTCTCCTGTTAGGAAGATGCCGAGGTATTTCATTTGTGTGTGTGTGTGTGTGTGTGTGTGTGTGTGTGTATGTGTGTGGCTTTTGTGAATAGGATTGTGCTTTTAATTTGGGTCTCTGCCTGCTTGTTGTTGGGGTATAGGAATACAACTGTCTTTTGCATATTTACTTTGTACCCTGAGACTTTGCCAAAGTCCTTTATCAGTGCAAGTAGGTTTTTTGACAGATTCTCTTGGATTTTCAAGGTATAGGATCACATCATCAGCAAAGAGGGATAATTTGACTTCCTCTTCACTATTTGGGTACCCCTTATTTCCTTCTCTTGTCTAAATGCCCTAGCTAGGATTTCCAACACAATGTTGAACAAGAAGGGTGAGAGTGGGCAACTTTGTCTTATTTCTGTTTTCAGGTAAAATGTTTCCAGTTTCTGTCCATTTAGCAATATGTTAGCTGTTGGTTTATCATAGATGGCACTTACTATTTTGAGGTATGTTCCTTCTATACCTAGGTGTTTGAGGGTTTTTAATCAAGAAAGCATGCTGGATTTTATCAAATGCTTTTTCTGCATCTAATTAGATAATCATGTGGTTCATGTTTTTACATCTGTTGATGTATTTAATTACATTTATGGTCTTGTGAATGTTGAACCAGCCCTGCATCCTGGGGATGAAGCCTACTTGGTCAAGGTGGATGATTTTTGAGATGTGTTTTTGGATCCAATTTGCTAGAATCTTGTTGAGGATTTTTGCATCTGTGTTCATAAGGGATATTGGCCTGTAGTTCTCTTTTTTTGTTGGATCTTTACCCGGTTTGGGCATCAGTTTGATGTTAGTTTCCTAAAATGACTCGAGAGAATTCCATTTTTCTCAATTGCCTGGAATACTTTCAATAGGATTGGTATCAGCTCCTCCTTGTACATTTTGTAGAATTCTGCTGGAAAGTCATCTGGTCCAGGGCTTTTTTTTATAGGTAGTTTTCTTATGACAACGTCAATTTCCCAGGTTATTATTGGTCTATTTAGCATCTTCTTGTTTTCTTGTTTCAACTGGGGAGGTTGTGTAATGTCAGAAAGTTCTCCATTTCATTTAGGTTATCAAGTTTGTTTTTATACAGGTGTACATAGTAATCTCTGATAATCTTTTGTATCTTTGGGGTCAGTTGTGATTTGATCTTTTGAATTTCTGATTGTGTTTATTTGGGTTTTTTCTCTCTTTTTCTTGGTCATTCTGGCTAGGGGGTCTATCAATCTTGTTAATTCTTTCAAAGAACCAGCTTTTGTTTTGTTGATGTTTTCTATAATATTTTTATCTTCTATGTCCCATATTTGGGCTCTTATTTTGGTAATGTGAATTCTTCTGCTAAAGTAGGGGTTTGGTGGTCTTCTCTTTCCAGCTCCTTTAGGTGATTTGTTAGGCTCTTCACTTGTGATCTTTTCATTTCCTTGATGTGTGTGCATAGAGATATAAATTCTCCTCTTGAACTGATTTCATGGCATCCCAGAGGTTTTGGTAAGATGTTTCTTCATTTTCATTTGTTTCCAGGAATCTTTAAACTTCTGCTTTGATTTCAGTGTTGACCCAGTAGTTGTTCAGCATCGTGCTGTTTAGTGTCCATGTCCTTGTGGGCTTTGGGGAAATGTTGGTGTTGATATTTATTTTTATTTCACTGTGGTCTGAGAATGTGTATGGCAAGATTTCAATCTTATGGAATTTGTTTATGCTTGATTTATAGCCAAAGATGTGATTGATCTTGGAGTATGTTCCATGTGGTGATGAGTAGAGTGTATATTCTGTGGTTGTTGGGTGGAATAATCTGTAGGTATCTATTAAGTCCATTGGGTCAAGTGCCAAGTTTAGGTTCTGAATCTCCTTATTGATTTTTTTGCCTTGATGATCTATCTAGTGGGATTTTAAGTCCCCTGCTATAATAGTGTTAGAGTCAATATCTTTTTTTAGTTTATTTAGTAGTTGTTTTATAAATGCTGGTGCTCCTGTGTTGTGCATATATGTTTAGGAGGGATATTTCTTGCTGATGGATTGAACCTTTTATCATTTTATCCGTTTGCATCTTTTTAAATTTTTGATAGCTTAAAGGTTGTTTTCTCTGATATTAGGATCGCAACTCCTGCCTTCTTTTGTGATTCATTTGACTGGAAACTTATTTTCCATCCTTTAACTTTGAGTGTGTGCATCCCTTGTGGTGAGATGAGTTTCCTGGAACGAGCAAATTATTGGGTCATGGTTTCTTTTCCAGTTTGCCAATCTATGTCTCTTCAGTGGTGCATTTAGGCCATTCACATTCAGGCTGATTATTGAAGTGTGATTGTGTCTCCCTGTCATGAAGTTCTTATAAAGTTTTTTCTTTGCTTGTTTTCTTTTGACTCTGGGATTAATGTAGGTGTTTTCAAGTTTCTTGTTGTGCTGTCATCTCTGTTGATTCTGTGCTCTGCTGTTCTCTTGGGAAGTATGTGGTAGATCTTTTTCTTTCTTTCTTTCTTCTGTGTTTAATACTTCTTTAAGTGTCTTCTGTAGAGCTGGTCTGGAGGCTGCAAAATCTCTTAGGGATTGGATGTCTGGGAAGGATTTTAATTCTTCATCACTGATGAAGTTGAGCTTGGCTGGAGAAAATTCTTGGTTTTTCTTTGAGGACTTTGAATATAGGTCTCCAGTCCCTTCTTGTTTGTAGTGTTTCTGCCGATAGGTCTGCTGCTATTCTTACTGGTTTTCCCCGGTAGGTAGTCAGACCTTTCTCTCTTGCTGTCTTTAGAATTTTTTCTTTTGTGCCTACTTCGTGTAGGCAAATTAATATGTGTCTAGGGGTTGTTCTTCTCATTAGATGTCTTGTGAGGGTCCTCTGTACCTCTTGTACTTGGCTGGTCACATCTCTGGTGAGATGGGGAATGTTTTTTTTTATATTGCCTCCTGGAATACTTGCTCCAAGTTGTTCTCCATTTCCCTTTCTTCTTCTGGGACACCAATCAGGTATAGGTTTGGCCTCTTGCTATAATCGCACATCTCTTGTAGCCTTTGTTCTTTCTTTCTGAGTCTTTTTTCTATGTTTTTTGCAGATCAGGTTAATTCCATGTTCTGTCTTCAAGTTCTGAGATTCTTTCTTCAGCTAGATTAATTCTGCTTTCCATGCTTGCCATCTTGTTATTTATTTCCTGGATGAAATTTTTTATTGCCAGAATCTCTGCCACAAGTTCTTTCAGTGTTGCATCTTATCTTTCTTGAGTCTTATTCTCTCTTTCCATCCATTCCTTAATCCTTGTTGTATTCTGGGGATAGTCATTGGTGACTTCCATTGGTTGGGCACCAAGGTCTGATTTTTCAGGAGTTTTGTCATTTGTACACTTGAAATTGCCTGAGGTCTTCCTTTGGTTTTTTCCTCATTTGTGACAGATCTCTTGTTTTCTCTTTAGTTCTTTTATTCAGTGTCAGTGAGGGAGGCTTTCCCTTCTGATTTTGCTCAGTCCTCTATTCTTCCTTGATCCGGGCTCTGGATTTGTTCTATTTTGAAAAAGGGCAGTGGATGGGAAGCTTTGCTGTCTCTTGAAATTTCTGAAATTCGATTAAAGTAGGGGATGGGGTGCTAGGAGTCAGAAACTACTTGCAAATGAAAATGTTCACTTATTGTGGTATGTGGTCCCTGAGACCCACTTCCCACTGCCACTCTATATGATGATGCAAATCAGAAAGCAAAAGCAATTGAACACATACACACACAAACTGGAATAACAACAAAGTGAAACAAAACAAACAACAATAAAAACAAGAAAACTAAACACACACGCACACGCCTAGCATAAAGTGAATAGAGAAGAAAAACAGAAAGACCAGAGGAGAAGAAAAAAAAAATGGAATCATGTCGAATTCTCACACATATATTGACACCTACCTTAAACTACAAAAAATGAAAATAAAAAACCCCAGAAGAACAAAAGAGCAAAAACAAACCAACAGCAACAACAAAATTGTAAGATGAATATTCAATCATTCACACACATATAAACAGAAAACAACAAATAAAAGAAGGAAGAAACAAAAAGGAAATAAAAAATATTTTGGGGGGAGCAGATCAAACCCTCACATACACATTCATGCACAAAGGAAATATAGTTAAAAAACAGATGAACTAACAGTCAAAAAAAAAATTTTTTTTTTTTTTGAGTTGAGTCTCACTCGGTCGCCC
>NW_007247401.1:706645-708568 GCF_000164805.1 Carlito syrichta
CAAAAACCAACAACAACAAAATCAAAAGATGAACACTCAATCATTCACATACACACATAAACAGAAAATGATAAATAGAAGAAAGAAACAGAAAAAGAAATGAATAAAAAAAAAAACTTTGGGGGGATGCAGATCAAACCCTCACATACACATTCACGCACAAAGGAAAAATATTTTTAAAATAGATGAAATAACAGTCAAAAAATTTTTAAAAATTAAAAAATAATTGAAAATTTAAACAGCAACAACAAACCTGCCCTCTTGTTGCAGGCTCTGTAATTGTTCCTCTAATCAGATCTCTCCTGCAGAGCTACCTCTTTCAATCTCTCCTCAGGGAACAAAGTAGGGAAGGAGGAGGGGCAGTGGAGGTGGGTGGGGCTGCAGGCCTCCCCTCCCACTCTAATATGGTTAGGGAGATCTTCTCCCTTGGGGAGGCACGCGATTGTCTCTTCCCCAAGTATGTACTCTGACTGGGGGTGCCCCAGCCAGGCCTATCCTGGAATGGCGGTCTCCTATTGTGACTGACATCAAGGCTCCGCCTGGGTGTGTCCCTCTCAGTCATGGCCCAGCTGTGTGGGTCTGACATTCAGAGAATTGCTGGCAAAGAGGGGGTGGGATCAGCCCTGGACTCACCACTGATCTCTTTGGAGTACTTCCTCTTCCTTTTCTGGCCACACCCTTTGTCCCACCCAGGAACAGAGTAGGGGGTGGGGCGCCTGGAACTCAGCACTGACCAGGGCCCTCTTAAATTTGTGCTCTCAGAATATTCCCTCTGGGCCACTATCAGTCCCTGAGTAGTTGATCCACCAGTCACAGAGATCGGGGTCTGCTGCTTTGGGTGAGTGAGCTGGAGCACTTTCTTGCCCTGCCTTCAAGATGGTGGTGGGGTGCCTCTCTTGTCCTCTCTGGTGTGACTCTGCCTCTGGCCTCCCTCTGCAGACCCTGCTGCCAGTGCCCTGCCAGGCGCTGAAGTGGTGAGGTAAAGCCAGGAGCCAGCAGTCTCTCTCCTTCAATGGTGAGGGAGGGCCTGGGGGGATAGTTTCTCCCCAGCACTTTTCTGTACGTTTGAAGAAAAAAAAAATAATGGCCAGGCTCGGTGGCTCAGCCTGTAATCCTGCGCCTTTGGGAGGCTGAGGTGAGTGAATTGCCTGAGCCCGCGGGTTCGAGACCCGCCTGGGCAACTTGGCGAGACCTCATCTCTACAATAAGTCAAGAATTAGCCTGGCGTGGTAGCACGCGCCTGTAGTTCCAGCTCCTTGGAAGGCTGAAGCGGAGGGATCGCCGGAGCCCAGCGGGTGGAGGCTGCAGTGGCCAGCCGGGAGCGACCACTGCACTCAGCTTGTGCGACCTGGGAAGAGCCAGGGAGGAAGTAGAGAAGCTGCAGCACCAGCTGTTGCACCAGGGCCCTGACCACCACACTCTCACAAGCCCCCTTTAGACAGTGTCCCCAGCATTTTCTTCCCAAGGAGGGCTTGTTGAATGAGAGAGAGAGAGAGAGAGAATGGCACTCAGCTTTTGTGTCCCAGGAGAGAGAGAGAGAGAGAGAGAGAGAGAGAGAGAGAGAGAGAGAGAATGGCACTCAGCTTTTGTGTCCCAGGAGAGAGAGAGAGAGAGAGAGAGAGAGAGAGAGAATGGCACTCAGCTTTTGTGTCCCAGGGAGAGAGAGAGAGAGAGAGAGAGAGAGAGAGAGAATGGCACTCAGCTTTTGTGTCCCAGGAGAGAGAGAGAGAGAGAGAGAGAGAGAGAGAGAGAGAATGGCACTCAGCTTTTGTGTCCCAGGAGAGAGAGAGAGAGAGAGAGAGAATGGCACTCAGCTTTTGTGTCCCAGGAGAGAGAGAGAGAGAGAGAGAGAATGGCACTCAGCTTTTGTGTCCCAGGAGAGAGAGAGAGAGAGAGAGAGAGAGAGAGAGAGAGAGTGGCACT
>NW_007247402.1:0-880 GCF_000164805.1 Carlito syrichta
TGATTGCTCGAGTCAGGACTTCCAATACTATGTTGAACAGGAGGGGTGAGAGTGGTCATCCTTGTCTTGTTCCAGTTTTCAGGGGAAATGGTTCCAATCTTGGTCCATTTAGGAGTATGCTGACTGTGGGTTTCTCGTAGATGGCTTTTACTATTTTGAGGTATGTTCCCCGTATGCCTAGATGTTCAAGGGTTTTTATCAAGAAGGGGTGCTGGATTTCATCAAAAGCTTTTTCTGCATCTAATGATATAATCATGTGGTTTTTGTTTTGACGTCTGTTGATGTATTTAATTACATTTATGGTTTTACGAATGTTGAACCAGCCTTGCATCCCAGGAATGAAACCTACTTGGTCATGATGGATGATTTTTGCTGAATTTGGTTTGCTAGGATCTCGTTGAGAATTTTAGCTTCTATGTTCATCAAAGATATTGGCCTGTAGTTCTCTTTCTTTGTTGGATCTTTACAGGCTTGGGTATCAGGTGATGTTGGCTTCATAAAATGATTTGGGGAGAGCTCCATCTTTTTCAATCGCCTGGAATACCTTCAGTAGGATTGGTATCAGCTCCTCCTTAAATGTCCTGTAGAATTCTGCTGGAAAGCCATCTGGACCAGGGCTTTTTTTTGTAGGAAGTTTTCTTATTACGTAGTCAATTTCCTTGATTGTTATTGGTCTATTTAGGGTCTCAATTTCTTCTTGTTCCAATCTAGGTAGGTTGTGTGATGTCAGAAAGTCCTCCACTTCCTTAAGGTTTTCAAGTTTGTTTCCATATAAGTGTATGTAGTAGTCTCTAATGATCTTTTGTATTTCTTCAGGGTCAGATGTGACTTCATCTTTTGTGTTTCTGATTGTGCTTATTTGATTTTTTTCTCATTTTTT
>NW_007247402.1:1670-3388 GCF_000164805.1 Carlito syrichta
CGAGGTGAGTCTCTTGAAGGCAATAGATTGTTGCCTGATGATATTTTATCCATTTTGCCATTCTATGTCTTTTCAGTGGTGCATTTAGTCCATTCACATTTAGGCTAATTATTGAAATGCAAGAGTTGATCCCTGTCATAAGGTTCTTACAGAGTGGTTCCTGTTTGTTTGTTGTCTTTCTTTGGGTTCTGGAGTTGGTTCATGTGTGTTTTTAATCTTTTGCCTGTACTCTTGTGAAGAATGTTGTTGTTCTTTTTTCTTTTTCTTCTGTGTTCAGTATTTTATTAAGTGTTTCTTGTAGAGGTGGTCTGGTGGCAGCATAGGTTCTTAGGGATTGGATATCTGGGAAAGATTTCAATTCTCCCTCACTAATGAAGCTTAGTTTGGCTGGGTAGGTTATTCTTGGTTGAAATTGTTTCTCTTTTAGAACTTTGAAGATAGGGCTCCAGGCTCTCCTAGCCTGAAGGGTTTCTGTGGATAAATCTGCTGTTATTCTAATTGGTCTTCCCTGGTAGCTAGTGTGGCCTTTTTCTCTTGCTGCCTTTAGGATTTTTTCTTTTACAGCTACTTTGTTTAGGTGAATTATTATGTGTCTGGAAGTTGTTCTTCTCATTTTTTGTCTTGCAGGGGTTCTCTGAATCTCTTGTGTTTGAATTTTTTCATCCTTGATGAGATGAGGGAAGTTTTCTTGAATGATTTCATGAAATGTTTGTTCCAGTGTGGCTTCTGTTTCTCTCTCTGCCTCAGGAAGCCCAATTACTCTTAGGTTTGGTCTCTTACATTCATCTCTTGCAGGTTTTGTTCTGTCTTTTTGAGTTTCTTTTCCTTTTTTTTGAGTTGGAGTCTCACTCTGTCGCCCAGACTGGAGTGCAGTGGCCGCTCCCAGCCACCGCAGCCTCGACCTGCTAGGCTCCAGCGATCCTTCCTCCTCAGCCTTCCGAGTGGCCGGAATTACAGGTGCACACTACCACACCCGGCTAATTTTTTTATTTATTGTAGAGATGAGGTCTCACCTGCCCAGGCGGGTCATGAACCCGCGGGCTCAGGCAATCCACTCACCTCAGCCTCCCAAAGGCACGGGATTACAGGCTGAGCCACCGAGCCTGGCTGAGTTTCTTTTCTATGCTTTTGACAGTTTGGGTTAGTTCTGTGTTTTGGTCTTCGAGCTCTGAGATTCTTTCTTCGGCTTGGCTGATTCTGCTTTCCATGCTTATTAGTCTGTTATTCATTTCCATCACAGTATTCTTTACTGTTGTTATTTCTGACATCAGCTCCTTCCTATTTTCCTCTTGTCTCTCCTCAATTTTTTTAATTCTCTCCATTAATGTCTTGATGTCTGAGTTTGTTGCATGTAACCAGTCATTCTGGGGGCTCTTCATTGTCTGTGTTCCAGAATCTGTTTTCTCAGTATCTGATCTCCCAGGGGTCTCTGTGAGACCTATATTCTTCTTTTGGTTTTTCTTCATTTGTGTGGTTTTCCCCCTTCCTACTTTTTCCTTCCCTCCACCTCACCGTCTTCTTTAATTCTGTTATTCAGGACTAAAGGGATTGCTTTTACTTCTGTTTGTTCAATCTCCTATTCTTTATGTATGCCCTCTATTCGATTCTGGAGTTGCACTGTAGGTTGGGGGTGGCCCTTTTTGCAGTTTTGAGATTTACTTAAGGGGGGAGCTATGATTCAAAATCTATCTGCAGGTCCTAGTATTCGCTGACAGGTG
>NW_007247402.1:4054-55392 GCF_000164805.1 Carlito syrichta
CCTATGTCCTTTTCAAGCTTGTTTCTCCCATTTCAGTGTTGTTACCTTGAATCACCAGCAGGTGGTGCTATCTCAGCTGCTCGCCCCAGAGGGGGTTGGGCCGGACAGAAACCGGAGAGACTGGAGATGGATGCCTGCCTCAGGGCACAGGCAGGAGACTCACAGCGGGCAAGATGTCTCGGTTGCAGGAGGGGTGGCAGCGATCCCCGCAGATCTTCCCTGAAGGGGCTTCAAGGACTGAAGTCGTGGATCGTCTCCGGTCTGGGTGGTGCAATGTGCTACCAGCGGCGGCTGCAGCGGCGGCGGCAGCGTCTGTGCTGCAGTGGCTGCCCAGTCCGCTGTAATGCCCCAGCGGTGGCAACAGCCAAGCTCCATATGAAGAGCAGGCTGCGATGTTGGGGTCCGCAGCCCCCGGGGCAAGAGCCAGAGACCCACTGCAGTTCTCCTTTGCAGAGGGTTTCACAGACCAGGTTGCCCCATTGCCATCTTGCCGGAAGACGACCTTTAACAATTTTAACCACAGATGGTGTTTTTCTTAAGTCAAACATTATGAACGTCCTGGTTTTCTTCCTAACTTTCTCATAACTATTTACTATTATAGGCCTATAATATCCTTACCCTATAAAGCTAAACCTTAACCCTGTCTTATTTAACTTACTTACTACTATATATTTATTTCTATTAATCTTATTTCTATTCTTATGTCTCTATATTTTGGTAACTATCACTTATACTATTATATATCTCTTATCTTACTAGTTTATCTTATTATTAATATTTTAAATTCTATCTTCATTAAACTACTTATTTAATCTGAAAATATCTTAACCTATTTTTTATCTCAAATGGTTATTTTCCACCAGCTCTCAGCTGGGGTCTGTTGTTTATGAGGAAGTGGCCAACTCGATCTTCTCAGCCTCCTGCTGTTTACTGAAAAACATCCTTACACACCCTAAGGGGCACCCTTTTTGCTGCAATCTCACCTCCATTATGCCTATGTATAATTTTTGCTGTCAAATGCCATCATCCATTTGCACATCTATTATCTCAGTTAGAGGGAACATTCTCAAGTGTATGCATGCAATCCTTCAAAGTTAGGGAAGGTCCGTCAACAGGATCCATGGGGCTTTGCCTCCGTCATGGCCGCATTTTACTGGGGCCTTGCTCCCAGCCGGCGTTTTCCCTGTTTTCAGGTCCCTTTCACCTTACTTTTACTAGTGATTATGGCTCCCGACACAGCAGGCCTCTGCAGGCTCAAAGAGGCCAACACTCAGTGGCTAGGTGTAGGCACACCCATCCACACAAATCCTAAGGATATAGGAGGTGTACAGTGTCGAGAGCTGGTGTGGGGAGGGAAGGGGACAGGGGTTGGAGGAGGAGACAGGAATTCCCAGGTATGTTTGTAGCGAAGTTGTGAGTGTGAAATGCCAAGTCCTAGGCCAATACACCTCTTTCCTTTCAGAGTCCCAGTCACGTCTTTTTATGATCTTGCTGTCCTGCTAGGTGTTCACACCAAGGCTGAGCCTCACCATGCCTAGTTTTCTCCTCTCAAGGCTTTCTGCCATTGTTGTGGGGTGCTGGGAAAAGGCAAATGCCCCTGGGAGTGTTGAGCCTAGACTTGTCCCCAGTTTCCCTGCCCACAGGGCCCTGAAGTGCAACAAAATCAGTGACCTGAAACACCTCCCAGTTACCACTGCAGTGCATCCTTGGTGCTATGGGTAGCCTGCTTTCTGCACCATTGCCCTTACATCCACCCCCACCTGCTTTCTCACCCCTCAGGCACACTCAATTTGTCAATCCTATGGCCCATGTGGCATGAGGATCCAAATATTTTTTGTTTGTTTTTTAAACAACTTTATTGACATATAATTGATATTTTATTTCAATAGCTTTGGTGTTACAAATAGTTTTTGGACTGGGCTTTAAGTGTACCCAACACCACAACCTGTGCACATTGTACCCAATAGGTGAAATTTTTTGTCCCTCTACTCCCCCCCCCCCACTTTTCTGAGTCTCCAATGTCCATTATATATATATATATATAATGTCCAATGTCCATATTCTATGTCTTTGCAGATCCTTAGTTTAGCTCTCACTTACAAGTGAGAACATGCAGTGTTTGGTTTTCTATTCCTGAGTTAGTTCACTTAGGCTGATGTTTTCATCCATGTTGCTGCAAAAGACATTATTTCATTCTTTTTGGCAGCTGAATAGTATTCCCTGGTATATGTATACCATATTTTCATTATCCACTGATAGGTTGATGGGCATTTAGGTTGATTCCACATCTTTGCAATTATGAATTGTGCTGCAATGAACATACAGGTGCAGGTGTCTTTTTCATATAATGACCTCTGTTCCTTAGGGTACCTAGTAGTGGGATTGCTGGATCAAATGGTAGATCTACTTTTAACTCTTTGAGTAATTTCCATACCACTTTCCATAGAGATTGTACTAATTTACACTCCCACCAGCAGGGTATAAGTGTTTCCTTTTCTCCCCATCCACGTCAGCATCTATTATTTCTTGATTTTTTAAATGATAGTCATTCTGATTGGTGTAAAGTGTTATCTCATTGTGGTTTTAATTTGCATTTCCCTGATGATGAGTGATGTTGAGCATTTTTTCATATGTTTTTTGGTCATTTGTATATCTCCTTTTGAGAGATGTCTGTTAATGCAATTTGCCCACTTTTTAAAGGGGTTATTTGCTTTTTTCTTGCTGATTTGTTTGAATTATTTTTAGATTCTGGATATTAATCCTTTGTCAGATGTATAGTTTGTGAATATCTTCTATTCTGTAGGTTGCCTATTTTCTTGGTTGATTGCTTCTTTTGCTGTGCAAAAGTTTTTTAGTTTAATTAAGTCCCACTTATTTATTTTTGTTGCATTTGCTTTTGGAGTTTTAGTCATAAATTCTTTGTTTAGGGTGATGTCCAGGAGAGTTTTTCTCTGGTTTTCTTCTAGGATTGCTATGGTTTCAGATCTGACAAATAAGTCTTTAATCCATCTTGAGTTAATTTTTGTATATGGTGAGAGATAGGGATTGAGTTTCATTTTTCTATATGTAGCTATCCAATTTTCCCAGCACCATTTGATGAATAAGGTGCCTTTTCCCCAGTGCATGTTTTTGTCTGCTTTGTCAAAGATCAGCTGGTTTGGGAGTTTATTTCTGGATTCTCTATTCTGTTCCATTGGTCCACGTGTCTGCTCTTGTACCAGTATCATGCTATTTTAGTTACTATAGCCTTGTTGTATAATTTGAAGTCAGGTAATACGATGCCTCCAGCTTTGTTCTTTTTGCTTAAGATTGCTTTGGCTACTCTGACTTTTTTTGGTTGCACATGAATTTTAGGATTGTTTTTTCTAATTCTCCAAAAAAGTATATTGGTAATTTGATAGGGATTGCATTGAATCTCTAGATTACTTTTGATAATATGGTCGTCTTAGCAATGTTGATACTTCCAATCCATGAGCATGGGATGCATCTCCATTTGTTTGTGTCCTCTACAATTTCTTTCATTAGGGTTCTGCAGTTCCTCTTGTAAAGATCTTTCATCTCAGCCGGGCTCAGTGGCTCAGCCTGTAATCCCGTGCCTTTGGGAGGCTGAGGTGAGTGGATTGCCTGAGCCCAAGGGTTCGAGACCTGCCTGGGCAACTTGGCGAGACCTCATCTCTACAATAAATTTTTAAAAATTAGCCGGGTGTGGTAGCGCACACCTGTAGTTCCAGCTACTTCGAAGGCTGAGGCGGAAGGATCGCCAGAAGCAGCCACTGCACTCCAGTCTGGGTGACAGAGTGAGACTCCAACTCAAAAAAAAAAAAAAGATCTTTCATCTCCTTGGTTAAATAAATTCCTAGGTATTTTAGCTTTTTGGTCACTATTGTAAATGAAATTGAGTTCTTGATTTGATTCTCAGCTTGGTCACTATTAGTAGTGCTACTGATTTGTGTGTGTTGATTTTGTATCCTGAAACTTTACCAGATTAATTCATCAAGTTCAGGAGCCTTTTGGAGGAGTCTTTAGGATGTTCTAGGTATAAGATCACATTGTCAGCATACAGAGATAGTTTGATTTGTCTTTTTCTAATTTGGATGTCTTTTATGTCTTTTTCTTATCTGCTCTGGCTAGGACTTCCAGTTCTATGTTGAACAAGAGCAGTGAAAGTGGGCATCTTTGTCTTGTTTCAGTTCTGAGAGGGAATGTTTTAAACTTTTCTCCATTCAGGATGACATTGACTGTGGATTTGCTATATATGGCTTTTATTATTTTTGAGGAATGATCCCTTTATGCCTATTTTGCTGAGGGTTTTTATTGTGAAAGGATGCTTGATTTTATAAAATGCTTTTTTGCATTTACTGAAATTATCATATGATTTTTGTTTTTAATTCTGTTTATGTAGTGGATCGTGTTTATTGACTTTCATATGTTGAACCAACCTTGCATCCCTGAGATAAAACCCAGTTGGTCAGGATGTGTTATTATTTTTTTTTTTATGTGCTGTTGAATCTGTTTGCTAATATTTTGTTGAGGATTTTCACATCTATATTTTAAGGGATATTGGTCTGTAGCTTTTGTTGTTGTTGTTGTTGTTGGGTCTTTTCCTGGTTTTGTATCAGAGTGATACCGGCCTTGTAGAATAAGTTAGGGAGCATTCCTTTCTTGTCAAACTTGTGGAATAGCTTCAGTAAAATTGGTATCAGTTCTTTGACAGTCTGGAAGAATTCAGCTGTGAGTCCATCAGGTCCTGGATGTTTTTTTGTTAGGAGACTTCTAATTACTGTTTCAATCTTGCTACTCATTATAGGTCTGTTCAGTATTTCTGTTTCTTCCTGATTTAAGGTTGTGGTAGTTGTATGTTTCCAAGAATTTATCCATTTCCTCTAGGTTGTCTATTTGTTTGCATAGAGGTGTTCATAATAGTTTTGGATGATCCTTTGAATTTCTGTCATGTCATTTGTAATGTCTCCATTTTCATTTCTGATTGAACTAATTAGAATCTTCTCTGTTTCTTAATTAGTCTAGCTAGCAGTCTATCAATTTTGTTTATCTTTTCTTTTTTTTTTAGTTTGTACCTTCTTTCTTTCATTCTTTTGTTTTAAAGATGTGGGGTGAGATTCAAAATTAGGTATATAAGTGAACATCATACAGGTAAAGTTTGGGCCTCCCTTTGGTACCTTCTTTGCCTGGTTTGAAATCAGGTACTACTATTGATGTTGTGTTCTCCCCTTCCCCCCACCAGCAGTATCCTGCTACTGCCAATCCTTTTCTTATAGTATTATGCTAAAGGTTCAGTGTCCACTTATGAGAGAAAACATGTGGTTCTCAGTTCTTTGCTTCTGTGATAAATCACTGAGTATGATAGACTCTAAATCCATCCACGTTGCTGCAAAGTTCATATGTTTGTCCTTTAGGGTTGTGTAATATTTCATTGTGTATATGTACCACATTTTTTAATGCAGTCCAGTTTATCTTTTCAAAGATTAAATTTTTGTTTATCCTTTCAATTTTGGTTTATCTTTTCAGTTTTTTGTTTCATTGATCCTTTGTATTTTTATAATTTTAATATCATTTAGCTCTGCTCTCCTCTTCATTATTTCTTTTCTTCTGCTAGTTTAGGTTTGGTTTGTTTGTGTTTTTCTAGTTCCTTGAGGTGTGATGTTATGTTGTTGATATGCAATCTTTTAGTCTTATTAATGTCGGCTTTAAGCACTATAAATTTTCCTGAGCCAGTTTTCCTGTCCCAGAGGTTTTGATAACTTGTTTCATGGTTGTCATATGTTTTGAGAAAATTTTTAATTTCCATCTTGATTTTATTTTTAGCCCAAGGGTCATTCAGAAGCAGATTGTTTAATCATGTTTTTGTTGGGTTTTGCAAGTTCTTTTTGGAGTTAATTTCTAGTTGTATTCCACTGTGGTCTGAGAAAGTGCTTGATATGATTTCAATATTTTTAAATTTGTTGAAAATTGATTTGTGGCCTATCATATGATCTATCTTGAAGAATGTTCCATGTGCTGATGAAAAATATATATATTCTGTAGTTTTGGGGTGGAATGTTCTGTAGATGTCTTGCTTTAGGGTCTGGTTTAATGCCAGTGTTTCTTTGTTGGCTTTCTGCCTTGATGATCTGTCCATTGCTGTCAGTGGAGTGTTGAAATCTCCCACTATTGTTGTATTGCTGTCTATCTCTCTTTTCAGGTCCAGTAGAATTTGTTTTATAATGCTGGGAGCTCTCTGTTAGGCACATATATATTTTAAATTGCTATATCTTCTTGTTGAATTAATCCCTTTATTATTGTATAATAATCATCTTTGTCCTTTTTTTTGCTGTTATTTAAAGTGTGTTTTATCTGATATGGGAATGGCTACTCTTGCTTATTTTTGGTGTCCACTTGCATGAAATGTTTTTCCAACCCCTTTTTCTTGAGTCTATAGGAGTCTTTGTGAGTTAGGTGGGTCTCCTGAAGACAGCAGATATTTGCATTGTGTTTTTTAATCCATTCTGTCAGTCTTTATCTTTTTAGTGGGGGCATTTAGACCACTTACATTTAGAGTTAATAATCATATATCAGGTACTATTCCATTCATCATACTGGTTGTTATCTGGTTGCTTGCTTTGTTTGTTTCTAGTAGGTCCTCCCAGACCTACTAGAAATCAGCTCCTCCCAGACCTACTAGAAATCAGGTTTTCTCTATGTGTTGGTGTTCTATAAGGCCCATGGACTTTATGGTTTCCAGCATTTTTCTATTGGTACATTTCAACCTTTTGTTTCAATATTTAGAACTCCTTTGAGTATTTCTTGTAGTGCCAGTCTAGTGGTGACAAATTCCCTCAGCATTTTCTAGTTTGTGAATGACTTCATTTATCTTTCATTTATAAAACTTAGTTATGCAGGATACAAAATATTTGACTGACTGTTGATCTGTTTGAGGAGATTGAAGATGGGGCCTCAATCCCTTCTGGCTTGTAAAATTTCTTCTGAGAAGTCTGCTGTTAGTCTGATAGGTTTACCATTGTAAGTTATTTGATACTTTTGTCTCACTGCTCTTAAAATTCTTCCTTCACATTAACTTTGCATATACAGATGATTATATGCCTTGGGGATAACGTTTTTGCAATGAGTCTTCTCACTGGGCTCTTCGGGGGTTCTTTAGCTTTCTTTAGGTTTCTTGTACCTGGTTGCTTGGATCTCTGTCAAGGCCAGGAAATTTTTCCTCCATTATTCCCTCAAATAGGTCTTCCAAACCTATTGCTTTCTCTTCTTCCTCAGGAATACCTATGATTCTTAGGTCTGGACATATTGCATAATCTCACATTTCTTGGAGACTTTGTTCTGTTCGCTTGATTCTTTTTTCTTTATTGCTGTCTGATTGGGTTATTTCAAAAACCTTGTCTTCAAGTTCTGTGATCCTTGCTTTTGCTTGTTCTAGTCTACTTTTAAAACTTTCCAATGAATTTTGTACTTCTCTGGATGATTCTTTCATTTCCAGAATTTCAGCTTTTTTTTTAAGGTGTCTATCTCTTTGGAGAATTTTTTATTCATGCTATGAATAGTTTTATACTGGTTTTTAATTTTCTCCTAAAGTTCATTGATCAATTGTATAATCAACCTTCTGAATTCTATGTCTGAAATTTCAAAAATTTCATTTTGGTGTGGTCTTTGTGGAGTGTTGGAGAACTCTATTTTTTTCATATTGTCAGAATTATTTTTCTGATTCCTTCTCATTTGGGTATATCTTCTTATCTGAGATTGACAGGCAGCTAACATAGGCACTATAGATTTTCCTTGGTTATATATTGCCTGGGTGTATTGAGTTTCTCAGTAGCAAGCTATGGCAGTTCTGTGCTGAGCACCTGCACTGGCTAACGGTGTCCTCAGTGGTTAGAGTTGCTTGGAAAGTGGTATCAGTGGGTTTTTGGATCAAGCCTTCTCCAGAGCTGAGATACTATATCGGGTGGAATGGACTATGCTGTTGATCTCTGACCAGGTGGTGGCACTTGTGGGAGAGAACCAGCTGTGATGGTGGCTGTGGGCCTTCACCTTAAATGCCCAGCCAATCTAGGCAGGAAGTGGGGCACTGGGTATTAACGAAGTTCTTTGTCTGTTCTGAGCCCTCAAGGGTAGCACAGGAGGGAAGGGGAAGGAAGGAACCCAAACCCCCCACCCATGTGCACTCCTGGTCACCCCAGTGGGGGTTAGGAGGGAGTCCCACACCACTAGAGCAAAGCTACCATGTAGGACGGACACAGAATTTACAGGGTGTGACAGGTTGCTATGGCAACACATCCCACCTGGCTTCCTGCTTTAGCCTCAAGTAGTTTGCAATCTGAAGGCCAAAGTGCAGTGGCCTCAGGGCCTCATGTGTTCTTGTAGCAGCCTGCCCCAAGAACTGTCTGCCACCAGGGAGTTTGCACTTGGGGCCCATCTCCTCCCAGACCTACTAGAAATCAGCTGTTGGAAAGGGTTGAGTTCCTGGAAAATGGCAGCTGGAACTGCTCAGGACTTTTTTCCTGCACCACTCAATGTGGGTTTGGCAGAACATGGCTGTGGGTAAGGCAGTTTCCCGTGAGGAACTGGAGTCCCACAAGGCTTAGGAGGCTTTTTAAGTGGTGGCAGGAGCACAGAACTCTTGAATTCCCCTCACTCACTTTCCCCACTGTGTCACAATGCTGCTGGCGATCTGTGTCATGATCTGGAGGAGAGTCTGGATAATTCCAGCCCAGGGTGGTTGATCTTTTTCTTCTTTGGACTATGTGAATTATTATCTTTGCTGAGTCGTGGAGCATGCTGCTGGTCTCATTCCTCTCTGGATGATGAGGAAATTCTTTCTATTTTGGTTTATTCTGTAGGAGAAACTCACTCCAGCTGTCTCACATTGACTATCTTAATTGAATCCCCCCTCCTCTGAACAGTTTTAAATGACCTGTCTTCATATTTCTGATTCTTTCTTTTGTTTGATGAAGTCTGGTATTGAAAAGCTCTACAGAATTTTTTATTTCAGTTATTGTGTTCATCAGCTCCAGAACTTTTTTGGTTCTCTTTAATGGTTTCTATCTCTTTGTTGATATTCTCATTTTATCCATGTATCATTTTTCTAGTTCAGTTTAGTTGCCTATCTGTATTCTTTTATAGTTCACTGAGTTTCTTTAAAATTATTATTTTGAATTTTTTGCCAGACATTTCATAGAGCTTCATTTATTTAGGGTCAGTTACTGGAGATTTATTTTCTTGTTTTGGTAGGGTCATATTGTCACACCAGTCTCCTCCTCAAAAGCATTAAGTTGCTCCCTATGGCCTAGTACCTAAATAATTAAATTCAAAGTCTCTTTCTGGGGTTGTAGGGTCAAGCCTTAGCCCCAGGTTTATTCGCCCTTCTCTTCCTGTTCCCACTGTGTTTTCCTGCCAACCCAGTTCCTCAAGTTCACCAAGTAGAAATTGTGTTCTTTCAACTCTCAAACCTAGCTCATACTCTTCTCTATAACATCTCCTCCATGCCCTCAGTTCTGTCTCTGTCTTTTGCAGTTTTACCTACCCTTTTAGCCCTCTCTCAAATACTATCTTGAAGTGATGCCTCCTTTGCACCAGCCCATTATGATGAAATCTTGTCTTCCTCTAGACCTCTCTGCCACTTGGCACATCTCCTTTGTCTTCTGAGTCTTAGTTTACCTGACCTATAAGTCCTCAGCACACAGGACTGTTGTGAGATTCCAAAAATAAGCCTGCATAATGTGAAAGTGTTTAGCAGTGGTCTTCTACTGCCTCTCCTCATCCCACTATCCCCAATGGCCCAAGTCCTCAGCTGGTGAGGTGCTTAACTCTATGATGCTGTGACACTGTATGGTTGTTCGCCAGCTCCCCATCCTGTAGGGGAACTAGAAAATTCAAAGCCTTCCTAGAGGAGGGTGGACCTCTAAGCCTCAAAGTAAATAATAAATTTGCCCCTCAGCTGTAAACATAAAATATACAACCAGAGGGCAATCCCCTCGGGTCCCCTCCTACTGTGGGAGCTTTTCTGTCCTCTTAATAAATTCTGCTTTATATATATATATAAAGCACCCACTTATCTGGCAGCATCTTGCCTGGAGATAAGGGGCTGTTCCAAATGACTCCCATAGGACCTATATATATCCAGAAACCAAGCAACCTGAGAGGGAGCAAATGGTGAGAAATCCAGTATTAGGGCTCAGGCTCATTTCTTCTCCTACTCCTCACCCATGGGCTTGTCCCCAAAATAAGAGTTCAACCCTGTTCTTTTCCAGGCAATTTAAGTCATTGGATGTCCTCCCCAAATTCTGGCTCTACCTCCAGGTCCTATGGGAGTCATTTGGAACAGCCCCTTATCTCCAGGCAAGATGCTGCCAGATAAGTGGGTGCTTTAGTGATCCACAGAATGAGAAAGTTCTTTCCAACATCTACCTCAATTTCTCCAGCTGCTCCCTAAATGTACTTTTTCTCTTTCCTCCATGGACATGGAAATCACTTCTCAAAACATTCTGGGTGAAGATTAAGCTGAGTTATTTGTTTCTCTGTTTCTGACTATGTTCCATTTCCAGTCTCTTTAGCTCTGTTGAGTTTGTCCCACTGGTTCTAATGCCCACTATCCTGCCTAGTCATAACCTTAGGTCTTTGGGGTCTGCCAAAGCAAGCTTCAAATGCAGGCTCCCCCTCATTTGCTAATTCTGTGACCCCAGGTAGGTCCCTTCACTTCTTTGGGTTTCAGTCTTTCTCATCTATTAAATGGAGCTACAATCATGCATCACTTAACAACTGTGGTGTGTTCTGAGAAATGTGTCGTCAGATGATTTCATCATTGTGAGAACATCATACAGCATGCTTAAAACTAAGTAGCCTACTACACACGTAGCTTACACTTATAAAAACATAGATAGTCTACTACACACCTAGGCTATATGGTACAGCCTATTACTCCTAGGCTGCAAACCAATATAGCATATTATTGTACTGAATACCACAAGCAATTATAATACAGTAGCATTTTTGTATCTAAACATAGAAAAAGTGCAATAAAAACAAAGTATTATAATCTTTATAATACCACCATTATATATGTAGTCCATCATTGACCAAAATGTTGTTATTTGGTGTATGACTCTACTCATAATAGGGTTGTGAAAAGTAAACCAGCGAATGCATGTAAGGCATTCAACCTGTTCCTGGCATAATAAGCACACAATAAGTTTTAGAGGAGGAATGGCATGTAAAGTATGGAAGCAGAGCTTGACATATTGTAGATATTAAATGTCAGCTACTATGCTGATACCCACCTCAGGATCTTCTGGAAACAAATTAAGTGTATTTTTTTGGAGGCAGTGCAGAGATGAACCTGACTCCCAAGATGGGTGAAACCATGAGAAAAGGCATTCCTGTCTCACTCACCTCCCTGACCTCACTCACCACTGCCATCTCACTGACTAATCTTTTCCCACCCACCCAACACTTGAGAGTCACACAGACCTGATTTGTCCAAATATAATTTCATCACTAACTAGCTGAGTATAACATTGGGTAATTCCTTCCTTCACCTCTTTTGAGCCTGTTTCTGCACCTCTAAAATGGGGATTCAAATGTCTACACACCTGCAAGGTTTGATTAACTTCTAATGAGAAAATAGGCAAGTGAGCTGTGTCAACCACAGTGGAGAGGGGTTGGTTTTTCTTTCTGTGGTGTCTCCTTTTCCTGGGCCCAAGGCCCTCTTACCCTCACCTCATTTCCCATTTCTGTACCCAGTCATAGGAGCCAGTTAGAAGCCCCGGCAGAACCCTGCTTGACTCACTGAACTAGGAAATAAGGCTGCAGTGGAGTTGAGAAATGAGAAGGGGTGTTTACATTCCAACAAGGGAGGTGGAAGTGCTGCTGATGTCACAAGTGTGAGCTGCACTCAAGGTGTAGAGACAGACTTCCAGCTGCCCAGGCCTCAGTGCCTCTCACCCCTGGGTAACAAAGTTTTTACTCTTTAATCGTCTCTGTGCTAGCCTCTGCCAGGGCCAATTTATCATCGTTAGGCATAGGTAGGCCCAGCACCTAGGGCCTACAAAATGTTTTAATTTAAACATCAGAAGTAAAAATGAGTATAATAATAATCAATATGTAGTAATTCATACAACCCAGATAATATTTGTTTTTATACCAATGTGATCATAAAATAAAAATTTTAATATTGTTCCTGATGGAAGGGACCCACAAAGGCAAAAGCACCTAGGGCTTATGAAAATTCATATGTAGCCCTGGTTTCTGCTCAGTCCCAGGCTCATCACCATCTGCCTGTTTTAGAGGTGCTACAGCTACCCCAGGGTCTTTCCTGACCATAGCTAGAATCCCAGAGGCAGGGCAGAAAGGGCCAACTCCTGGCAGGCTGCAGGGATGCACTGGGGTGGAGGAGCACAGCCTCTATGGACTGCTGAGCATCTTAGCAGCGCTGCCCCACTTTAGCCAGCTTTCCTCATGTACTCTCATTCAAACGCATTTCCTCTTTTGTTCAATGGCTCTCACATCTACCACTCCTGGTTTTCTCTCTGCTCTCTCCAACTCCTCTCCCCCAACTTCTGAAACCACCATCAGTAGGTAAGAGGCTCCTCTTCCTTTGCATTGGGCTACAATAAAAGAAGACAGTCTTGAGAGTCTGGAGAGAAGTCCCACTTCTTTGTCTTTTGGACTCTCAGATCTCCATCCAGAAAAAGGAGATGCTAGCAATTCACAGGGGAGTTGGAGGTTGAAAGGACATCCTGTGTGAGAAAGCCCATGGTACTGGTGTACAGTAGGCATGCAGTATCCATGCATTCCCTCCTGTGTAGTGGAAGGGTTTGATGCTATCCTCATCCACTCTTCCCCAGATTCTTCTGAGCGCCAGTGACCCCTTCTATCCCCAGTCCCTGCCTCATATCCTCTCATGTCTTCCTGCTTCTACACACAAATATCTAACTGCATTCAGCACATACTCCCTGAGCACTGGCTCTTCTAGAGCAGACTCTATGCTGGACACTGATCAAAGAGATGACTCTCACATGTCCCTGCCCTTAATGTCATAACATGGACCAGGAGATTGTCTTCTATATTTGAGGTTAGTTTGATGTAACAAAAGTCCCCTTGAAAAGTGCTTCATGAGTGCAGCAGTGGGTTGGTTAGAAAAGCCTGGCTGAGGCTTGAGGGTGTGAACCCCAGAGAGGGGAAAGAAGGGCATGCCAGATAGGGGCCTGGAGTGAATGAACCAATACAATGAGCAGAGATTACACACTCACTTTATGCCCATGACTATACTGGGTACAGTGATATAGGTGCAAATGTACATTTTATAAGATCTTCTCAACATCCTAGCAAGATAGGCACTCCTCTACCCATTTTACAATTGAGAAAACTGAGGCTTTCTAGAGCAAAAAGTGCTTTGCTAAATATCACACTGATAAGAAATGGTAGAGCCAGGATTTGAACACCTCTGTGTAATTCCAGATACTTTTCACTGGGCCTACATACATCCCTGAGCCAGGCACTAAATGGCTCAGAGAAGAATCCTGTGCAGATCCTGATCCCAGGTGGTCCCAGGGTAATGGGAAGAGTGGTAGCGTGATTGGTACCCAAAGAACCCTAAGAGGAGGCGTAAGGAAGATAGAGGCTTTGGAAGAGATGCAAAGGACAGTGACAATTTAGAGGGAGAGATGAGATCTTTCTGAAAGCTTCAGGGATGACTTCATGGTGGAGATATTTGAGTTGAGTGTTGCCAGACTGGTGTGGTTTGAGGATACCTTAAAATATAATAACCCCTGGAGAGGGTGATAGCATTTAGCAACAAACAGCCTATATTACTAAGTAATCCACACATATCTCTGAGCTTTATTTTACTTATGGGGAAACTGGGGTTCTGAAAGGTTAAATACTTTGCCCTCAGCTCCACAGCCAACAACTGACAAAGCTGGGACTTGGAGCCTGGGTCCTTTGAGTCCAAGAGCAGTCCAACCTCTACTCCTGGCAAAGAGAACTAAAGGAGCATGCCCAGAACATGTCTAGAGAAGGGATGTGAAATGGAAGAGAAGCATGGTGGTACAGGTCAAGACCACATTGTAGGGTCCTGAATGCCACAATTTAGTAGTCAGTGGGGAGAGGGGTGAAGGCGTTGATGGTTTGTGAGCCAGAGAGACATACAATGACAACGAACTTTAGAAAGAGTCACCTGACACCATTACAGGTGGAAATGGGTGGAAGAAGAGAGAAGAGGGATGAAGGACTCTCCCTGACATCCCAGTGGAGAGGAATGAAGTGGGAACAAGCACATCACTGACACCGGAACGGAAGGTAGATACAAGAGATGCTGCGGAAGTAGAATAGACAGGATTTGGCCAGATCCTCATTAGGGCCTGCATGATCTGGCCCTGCCTACCTCTCTGGCCTCATCTCCTTCCACTCTTTCCTTGCTCCCTGCACTCCAGTCACGCTGACTGCTCACCCTTGAAAATCCCACTCTTGTTTCCACTCCAGAACCATTGCACTTGCTTACTATTTCTCTGCCCAGAACTTATCCCCCTAGACCTTTTTATAGGTGATTTCTCCTCATTCGGGTCTTAGCTTAAATGTTACCTTCTCAGACAGTTCCTCCCTTACTATGCTACCAAAGTACCCACCTAGTCACTACCGCTTCATCCTGCTTTGCTGCCTTGATAGCCCTTGGCGTAGCAGAAGGTGGCTTGCATGTGTTTATTTTCTACCCCCTCCCCCACTTATCTATCTACTAGATGAGGCACTAAATGAAGGTAGGAGCCTGGTCTGTCTTGTTCACTGCTGTATTCTCAGCACATCAGCAGAGTCTGGCATAGAGCAGACATTCAACTCCTACTTGTAGAATGGATGAACTTTGAGTGAATGGATGGATGCATGCATGCATTGGTTGTAGGGAAGGCAAGAGGGAGGGGTTATGGTTACTTTGGGGATCTAAACTGGGCAGCCAGGAAGGTAACTGTGTCACCAATAGAGACAGTAGACAGCAGAGAAGCAGATTGTGTGTGGAAAGCAGATGAGTTTGGTGTAGGCCTATTGAGTTTAATATGCAGGTGAGGCCTCCAGGTGCAACTGTCTGCTCATGCAATGGTAAATGCTGGCCTGAGTCAAAGAGATGGGGCCTCTGGGGAGTGATGTGGGGGACACCTGCATAGAGACAAAAATGAAAACAATGTATATCAGTGAGGTTCCTGGTGGACAAGGTGAGGCAGGGAGAAGAACATAAGGTAGAACTTTGAGGAACGCCTGAGGTTGGAACAGGGTCAAAAGAGACAAAAAGTGGTAGGGGGCAAGGAAAGAAGACCAAGGAGTTGTGCTCAAAGAATTGAGACATGATCTTGGAGTGTGGAGGGAGGGTTTCAAGAGGAAAGATATGGGCATGGGGCCAAATTCTTAAGGAGGAAGTAGAGTGGAAACCAATTGGTAGTTAGGGTACAAAGAGGTCACTGGAATGTTTCAAGGGCAGAAAAGGGGTAGGTGTGTCCAGGATGGCAGATGCTGAGGCTGTGGGGGGCTGGATATCAAGAGGAGGTAGGTAGGGCCTTGGATGCCAAGCAAAAAATAATCTCCATATCCATATACCCCAGGCAGGACTGCACACTCCAAACCCTGCTTTTGTTCTGACACCTACTCTTCTGCCTCCAAAATTCCTTCCCTCTTCCATCTCATCCATGGAACCCAGTCATGTTTTCTGAAAGCTGGACCCAGAAGGCCAGGGGCTGGATTAAAAAACAAACGTTAGAGCCAGTCATGCCTGGCACTGAGTGTGTTAGAAGGCACAGAGCCTTCTCCCAAGCAGTGGGCCTGTGTGGATGGTGCCTGCTTTATCAAGGCTGACTGCTTCCTGGCGGTTGAGCACTACCCCCCAGTTGCTGTTCACTGGAATGATCTTTACATTTGATCCTCCCAGGCCCAACATGTTCTGTCTTTGCATGGCTCTTGTCTTCACCTACTTCACATTTGTCAAATGTCACCTTCTCCATCATGACCCTAATTAAAATGACGGCCACCGCTCCCCACCTCAGCACACCTGCTCTTCTTTCCCTACCTTACTGTTTTTTTGTAAATCACCTTCAAACATACTATATAATTGACTAATTACATTTGTTCCTCTCTCTAGAATGCCAGCTCCATGAAAGAAGGGATTCTTATCTTTACTGCTCTATCCTTCGTGCCTATGACATTGCCTGACACATAATCAACACTCAGTCAATATTTGTTAAATCAATAAATGGCCCATTAGAAAGGACACCCTTGGATCCTAACAGACATGAGTTCCATCCCAGCACTGCCTCTTCCTTCCTAGTAACTTTGAGCAAGTCTTGTCAACTGTCTATTCATTTATGAATTCATTTATGCACTCGGGAGTGAACTAGACAGTGAATCTCAACTTGGAGAGAAGTTTTCCCACCCTAAGGAATCAGTGGGAGGAGGAAAGGGGGCAGAAGTATAAGGGCTCTGTGATGGAGAAAAGTAAGGGCTGGGGGAGTGTTGAGGGGACAGGGGAAGGGGCAAAGACTAGGAGACCCTGTGAAGGGAAAGGGCCAAAGAACGAGGAACACGGAAGACTTGAAGGCAGGAGGCCAGTAGCTGCAGTTTCCAGTTCCCAGGGGCCCATGTTCCCACACAAAGCAGCAGTGCCCCCTTGTGGACTCTGCCATGGCCATGCTGTCAGGATTGACGCCTCTACACTTCAGCTCCAACTTTCTTTATCCCAACAGTTCTGCTAGCATTTCCAATCCTGTACACAGCTGCAAATCCAGCACAGCCCCACCATCTCCTCCTTTGAGAACCTGCGGTTTCACATCTGTGTCTGGGTTATTGCCTGTGCCACTGACCTGGGAAACCTTTCTGTAATGTGCATGCATGCCTGCTTTGTGCCTCAGGACAGCCCACATGCCATGACCATCAAGTGCTTGTGCTGGGAGTGTGGGACAGCACTATGTGGCCCCTGGCCAGTGCAGAGACTGGGACCAAGAGGGACAGGATGCTTTTCCATAACCCAGAAGGGAAAGTGGCATCACTTTGCAAACATGGTTCTACATAGAGGGTACAAACCAGTGTACTACTCATGCTTTTATGTTCAGTCTGTTGTATGTTATTTTAAAATGTTCTAATTATTCACCAACATTTTTAAAAGGCTGGATTTCACATCAAAATCTGAATTTTTAGATTCCCTGGAAGAATCCCTGTGGCTATCTGGATCTGGACCCATGTTTCTGCTTGTCCATAATGGACGAGGAGGGAATAGCTGCTTCCCCCTTCAGATGAGACATTCACTCTCCAGTCACCGTGGTCTTTACCCAGCATGGTTTGCTTATCTGTGCTACCTGCCTGGCTCCTGCAGGAATTTCAGTTTGAAACTCCTGTAGTTTTCCAGAAAGGGAATGGGCAGCCTTATTTAAATGAAATACAAATCATCAAGGAAGATCACAGAAGAGCCATAAAGTTAGAAACCAAGGAGTGATACAGCTTGGGCCAGAGGGAGGTATGGCAGAACAGCACCCTTTCTGTCTTTCTCTTCTATAGACCCTCATCCTTGACCTCATCTCTGCCCAAACCTAGCAGTGGGTTCTGTACTGCATAACAAAGGAAGATGTGTAGTATTACTAAAAAGAGAAATAGCAGTAAGGTGACCTACCATGCAATAAGTAACCTGTTATGCTAGAAACAATAAAGTTGACTACTCATAATTTTCTAGTAAGGTAGTATTATTCCCATTTTTAAAATAAGGAAAATGAGACTCAGGGAGAGTAATTAAGCCATGTAGCTAGAAAGGGGTAATACCTTTGAGTCCCAAGCCCCTGATCTTCAGAGACTGTACATAAGACTGAGGAATTTCAAACATCTTCTGATTTGAATTCAGTTGAATGAAACTTGTGTCACCACCATCACCAACCACTTTATCAATCAGTAGTTTTCAAAGTGTGGTGTCCAAATCAACAGAATCAATATCACATTGGATATTGTCCTAAATGCAAATTCTCAAACTCCACCCCAGACCCACTGAATCAGAAACTATGGGTATGGGGTTCAGCAATCCATGTTTGAATAGGTTGTCTGGGTGATGCTGATGCTCACTGAAGTTTGAGACACATTGGAGGAGTTATGAGCACACTCAGGTATGAGGTAGCCTGAGTAACCAGTTATATGACCACCTGGGTTACTAGCTACGTGACTCCTTGAGATGATGACATAGAGTCACAGAGATAGTAAATGGTGGTGCTGAGTTTAAGTCCAGTCAGTCTGACTCCAGAGCCCATGGTCATTTTTTTTTTTTTGAGTTGGAGTCTCACTCTGTCTCCCAGGCTAGAGTGCAGTGAGCCCATGGTCTTAATCACTGCCCCATATTCTCCTGATAAGGTAGGTCCTAAACTGGGATTCCTGATTTCTGGGAGATTGCAAAGATAGTTGTCTATGAAGTATTTTTTAAAATTTTTCTGAAAAGGAGGGTTTTTGTCTCCAATGCCTTCAACTGCCCCAGATAACAAATTCTGGTTGTTTCATGTAATAAACCCTTAAAGGCCCCTTTGAATTTTGCCCTCTCCCCATGGAACCCCATGTTTTAAACTATCCCATCAATAAAACAAACGCCAACATTCTTTAAGTAATCATTATTTTCTTTGCAAATTTTATAAATGCTAAAGAGACATGGAAGCAACCATCAGAACCAATTCAGGCCAAGCCCCTCCCTTTTCATATGGGAAAACTGAGGCTCATAGAAGTGAAGAATCACAGAACCCAGCTCAACCTGACACCCAGGCACACACTTTCTGCATTTCAAAACTCTGCATCCCTGGGAGGCTGGAAAAGGGCCAGATGTGTCAGTCATCAGCCTGCACATGAGCGCGCGCACACACACACACACACACACACACACACACACACACATACACACACGCACGCATGCGTGCATAGGCCCAAGACCCCTCCATCTGAGCACTGGGGCAGGACAGAGCCAGAAAGGTCTGGGTGGGGCAGTGGGAAGCCAGTTGCCATTATCGCCCTGTTGCCCCAGGTGCCAACTTCCTCATGGCATCTACTTCCTCATTGAGGTTTGCAGACTGCACTATGCTAGCAAGTACAACAAACACACCCAAGACTAGGTAGCTGGTACCTGATGTCAGGCTGTGGGCAGCCTGGCCATGGTCTCCATCTTGCTGCTCACCTGTGTGACCCTGAAGTTCCTGAGCACTGTCTGCCCATTTGATGCCTATCATACATGCCGTCTGCAGGCCTCTGCCATACTGGTAGCCAGCTGGCTGCAAGGCTTCACCATCCTTCTAGTGTTGTGGCCCTTTGGGCAACTACGATGGGAACAATGGCATCTGCTTTCCTCTCCTGTTTGATGCACATGCGAGTTCCACTGCCCAGGACTACTCCACTCTGCTACCTTCTTGTGTGAGGGTGGGGCATCGTGGGTAGAAGCCAGGCTGCCAGCTTCCTGGCCAGCTCACCCAGCCCTTGATGAAGGGGAAGGTGTTGCTCTGGTTCCTTCCTTGGTACCTGGTAGCTAAAATTCAGACTCTGCTACTGATTGGCTCACAAGGCAAGTGGCTGTCTACCTAGAAAGCATTACATTAGTTGCCAGCCCCAAGTCATTTTATGAAACTTTTTTCCTGTTGGCTGCAGCTTCATGCAATGGAGTTCCTATATCCATCTCTGCATGTCACCCACTCACTTGCCCTGCTGAGGGCTCTGCCTGCTGACTCCTCCCCATCAGTGGGTGAGTGGCATAAGCTCTTGAGGTTTCTTGGATCTCCTAGCCTCAACCCTGTCCCCTGTGCACCTCCATGACAGACTACATTGGACATTCCCCTGCCCATCTCCACACTCTCAGGCCTTCAGGAAGGTCAGAAGCTTTGTCACTATAGGTGCTAATCTCTAGAACATCATTGCCATCATCTTTGCCTACACCAGCATGTTTTAATCCACTTGCTCCACTGGGGCCCATTTGCACGGTGACTTCTCCCATGAGGTAGCCCTTGCAAAGCACTTCTTTTTCATTGTCTTCACTGACAATGGGCAGAAGAGTCCCCGGCAGCTCCTCTCCCTCTTGTAGCTGGAGATTCCAGGTAAGGGCCGAAGCTCTCCCCCATGGAGTCTGACTGGCAAGAAAGAGGCAGGGCAGGGGAGACGACCATATTTTTTATGGTTGCTACGTGCTAGGTACTGTGCAACCACATTCACAACTATTGGCTCATTTAGCCCTGACAACCACCTTACAAGATAAAAGTGATTCTTAACCTTATTCTTCAGGAGGAAAAAGTAATCAGAAAGGTTAAATGTGCCACTTAAGGTCACACAGCCAGGGAATGATATAGCTGGATTTGAGCCTGGGTCTGACTAACATCTACCCTCAGCCATTCTGGTAACAGGGTACTGGAGACTAGAAAATAATAATCAAAACTCACAGATAGATTGTCTGATTTCTCTGCAGAATTCCCCTACAGCCTGGTTTCTTTGAGACCCTGGGTCAGGGAAAGCACAAGAGAAGAGAGTATGGGAAGTTGGGCCGAGAACTTGAAGGTACGTTCTCTGGCACCAAGGAAATGAGGATACATATTCGGGATGGGTAGAGGTATGAGACTGAGGACTAGAAATGGCCACAGGCAATGCTTGCAACGTGTGTGGGAATGATGGGCCCGGACACCCTCATCATGATACCCACCCCACATCTAGATGCATGGCAGCCCTCTCATGGACTACACGGTGGGGTAGGCAGGGACCAGGGATGTGAGCCTAGCTTTACACAAGGGGATACTGAAGTCCAGAGAAGCTCTCCTACTTGGAGCTACTCCTCCCAGGATGCCAGGCACTGGGCAGCTGGTCAGGGGCAGCAGAGTCCACAGCTGCAAGTCTGGGGAAATGTTCCTGTCGTTCCAAGAGCCTCCCTCCTCTTTATCTGTCTGCTAGAGGTCATCACCCGGGGATCATTTTCATACTTCCCATTAAGAACATGCTGAGACCCATCCTCTGCACCATCCCCACAGCTTCCTTCCACAAGAAGTGGGCAGTACCTGGGCCAAAAAGCCCCCTTGATGCTTTCCTCACAAAAGACTGGCCAGAGTGTCACACAGGTGTCCCTTAAGCCAGGCGCTACTGAAGTGACCTCCCAGTCCACACCACATGAGGGGCTTCCATGTAGTCTTCCCAAAGGCAAGGGGCTGACTGGTCCTCTGCACTACTTCCTTCACTTCCAGGGCTAGCCAAGACCCCCAGGCAGCAGGAGTAAGGAAAGGCCGAGGCATGTAAGGACGACTGAACCCAGAAGGAAAGAACACAAGGTGACAGAGTAGTGGAACTTGGCAGGCACCCCAATTTGTTCAGGCTGGGTCAGGGTGCAGATGGGTGGGCTGACCTGAGCCATTACTGAGCCAAGGACTGTCACGAGGCATGACTAGTCTCGCTTGACCATGAGGAGGCTGAGGTTCAGAGGCAGCAGGAGTTGCTTGCCCAGGCTACTGACAGCACTTCAGGGATGCAAATTCAGATTGAATTCCAAAGCCTGTACTTTCTAGCTGCTCCTCAGAGCCTGGGAATTTTATGGCCACAGCAACAGGGCAAAGGAAAGGGCTTTCCTTTGGGAAAGTCAAGATGAGGGGGACTTCTAGCCCCCTGGACTTTGCTGGTCACTGAAGCCAGACCAGAGGCTTCCTCAATACACTCAGATCTCTCTTAGGTTGGCTTATTGGTGGCACAGGGCCCCCAAGCCTCTTCATCCTTGGCATCCCCCGTGTTTAGAAGGGAAAGGAAGGCATGCTTAGCCAGGTTCGTATCTTCCTAGGATGACTGAAGTCATGCTTGTGGCCAGGTCAGGAGATGGGGTTTGCAGCTTCTGCCCAAGCCTTGGTTTCTCTGAATTCCAATCCCTGTCCCCACAAATCACCCTCCAAAGAGAAGAGCTGAGGCTCTCCCCATTCCTCCTGTATCCTCACCCAAGTCCTGAAGCCAGTAAACTGAGGTCAGGAGAGGATGAAGTGAACTCTCACAACCTCTGAGCCCTAACACTGAGCATCAATTGCAACCCCTGATCCCAGTCCCTAGCCCATTGTCTCAGCAAAAAGACGGTCACACAGCCAAAGTGCATCTCTAGTAATGATTTATTGTTCTGCTGAGAGATCCTGCTGTACCTGGCTCCCCACTCTCTCCTGTCTCATCTGAAGAGCTCTACCTACTCCCAGAAATTACAAGACTCTCATGAGAGATTGTGTGTGTGTGTGTGTGTATACACACACATATATATTCTGACTGTACAGTATTTACAGATATAAGTAAAATAGGCTTTAAAATTACAATGGTGGCTAGGGTCCATCCTACTTCAGTTTATGCAGTAGACAGAAAAATAAAGCACCAGTTGGCATTTGAATCTCTGTATGAACAAAGATGACCAATGAGTGGCATAGATCAGGCTTGACTCAAGTCCCACCTAGTTAAAGATGGGCCTTTCCATTGGCTGGCTCATAGGCCAGGTCTCTACTCAAGGAAGGTGCTATTATGTTAGCCCACTACCACAGGCAAAAGGGACGAGGATACAGACACGTGTCTCCTCGCCACTCTGTACTTTTGCTTGGCCTGGGCAGTGGCAGTGTATGGCCAAAGGCTATATGAGGCCCCAGGGGCTGGCAGATGAAGCATGAAGCCCAAGTCAAAGGAGACTGGTTCATTGGTGCCTTGAGACTTGAGAAAGGAAAGTTCTCCACTCTCATATCCCAAGCTATACCAAATTGTCATGTAGCCTATTAGGAGCCCACCAGTGCTCACTCTAAATCAGCCTCATAAAAATCAGCATCGTATTTACACAAATAAAATAGCTCATGGTGGTTGGGGCTATCTTGTGCTCTGCCCCTGTGCCCATTTGCTCCAGTCCAATTTCCCTGGAAAAGCCACTTCAGGCCAGCATTGGCCGTAAGGCAGGACCGCAGAACCTGTCCTGTCCACGTTTGAAAACACCCTAGCACCAAACAAGTTGGCTTGGCCTCTCAGTCTGTCAGAGAGCTGGGACCACGCACTCTCAGCCTTTCCCCTGCAGGTGAGGAGCTGTGAAGGCTTCAGCCTGAGTGGCGGCTTCAGGGCAGGTGGAGGACTGCAGCAGTCTTCTTGCTACTAACATGATTCTCTTCTCTTGGGATAGTAGAATACAGAGCTGGGGGTGGGAGGGGAGTGGAGATGGGATGCCTAAATTCTTTTTCCCTCCTCTATGTGCAGAGGAAGGGGAAAAGAACAGGCAGCTGGAGCCATCTGGGCCTGGCTCTGTCCCTGACAGCAGCATCCAGGGTCTGCTCTGGTCTTATTCTCTCTCACTCCCTTAGTTCCAGGGGGTTTGGGTGGTACTACCCTGCGACCAGTCCAAGGCTCATAGCTTTGTTTCAGGGCCAACTGCCTGCAGGGTGGGGAAGGAGTCCCGAATCTTTGCCACTTCCATGGCACACAGGTGCCCAAAAACTTTGTTGTACCAGTCAGGTGAACGGCCCCTGGGGAAATAGAAGAAGCCAGGCATGAGCGGTGGGTTTTTTTCTGGAGCCCTCACCAGGGAAAGAGAAGATAGGATTTGCCTCCAGCTCCAGGGATCAACAGCATGGAGCAGAAAGTAGGGGCAGGGGTAGGGGAAGGAGTCAGGACCAAGGTGGGGCAGACTGTTCTAGGCCTGGTACCTGAGGTCAGCACGACAGATGTGGGTCAACCGAGAGCGACCCAGGCCACAGGGCTCCATGAGGTACTGGGACGTAAGCATGAGGGCCCGCACACCCGACTCTGGCACAGGCTGTTCAGGATCCAGGGACTGGGAGACAAGCAGGCATCCCCCACGAGGCAGGTCAGAGCGCCACATCCTGTGGGAAAGGGACACACAAATTTCTAGTGCTGGTTCCCACCCCACCTCTCTGGTACCCCAAGCACAGAAGGGTAGCAGCTATAGCCCCTTACCGGAGAACCACGAAGTCACGGCAGGGATGAGGTGCCATGCTGTCGATGACGTAGTGATATAGCTCCACACCAGGCATCAGGGCTTCTAGCACCTGGGCCCGCAGCAGATCCTCATCCCAAAGGGCCCGCTCCCGTAGAACACGATGCAGCACCACAGCTGGGGGGGCCGCCACCTCTGTGGATGCCTTCCACATCCGCAGAGGGTGTCCATCCGGTGCCTGCAAGCCATGCGGGTGGGGACAGGGGCTACTGTCAGGGATGGAGAACTCCAATTCACCTCTGAGTGCAGGCCTCAAACTGCAGGACCTAAAGCTCCCTTCACTACAGCCCCTGACAAGGGGAGGCTACGGGCTCCTCTGCTAACCCTGGCCAGACCCAGACAGGGCTATCCCTGTGCTCCCTGTCCTTTCTCTCCTTTCTGGATATCCACTTCTAAACCTGCTTGAGAGCACAAAGAAATGATGGGACACATATTCTCGGAAACCTCTTAGGCCCTACCAAGAAATGGGCATAGTACTTGGAATTGCAGAAAGAGAAGATGGTGATCAACCTCAAGCAACTTACCATCTAGCGTAGGAAGTAAAATACATACGTGACAACAAAAGCTGCCATTTACAGAGCCTTTTGTATGTGCCGGGCACTGTGTGGGCTTCTCACAGTTTTTGTTATGACTGTTGTTGTTGTTGTTGTGTTTTATACATGGGACACTTAGGTTTGCAATCTTACTCAGAACCTCCATCCAAGAAAGAGAACGTCCAGTGCCCAGAGGGGAACAGAGAAAAGTCCCCTCCAGCTTGGGACATGACAGAAAGCTCTGAAAGGAGGAATGACATGTTCCCATGTTCCATTGGAGCTGAAGGTAGCTTGGGAAATGCAATGCTTGGGGCCAGGACAGTCCAGGCAGGACAGCATGAGCAGAAGCACAGAGGTGGACATGCAAGTATTCAGCTTGACTGCAGTGCTGGGTCAAAGCAGTGCCACATCTGGAACAGGGATTTGGAAAAGTCATTCCAGCAGGTGGTCCCTGAGAGAGTGCCCTTGATCTTGTGGTTTTTTGACTTCTTAAAGTACTTGCTCAGTCAGCTGCCACTCTCCAAGTATCAGGCAGAGGCACAACAAAACTGGCAGGGCAGCTGCTTCCCGGCTCCTTCCTTTGGGTTTCTTGACTCCCCTTGCCTGTGCCAGGCAGTCTCACAGGCCCATGGCAGCCATGGGTGGTGTGGCTCTCACCTTCCTGCAAGCCAGCTCCGTGTGCTGGGGCCCTGGCACGCTCATCCAGCCCTTGAAGCGCTCAGCAGCATCACGCAGCAGCTCCTGGATGCTCTCTTCCATGTAGAGGCTCAAGCTCACTCCAGCAGCTCGGGCCTGCCTCAGCTCAGCCAGGGCTGGGCCAGGAGCGCTGAGCTCAGCTGCGCTGTAGGAGCTGCACAGCTGAAGCACCATGTCCTGGGGCACCTGAGGGGGCGCACACACACACACACACATACATGCACACTGGGCTGGGGATCCTGGCAAACAGGAAATCCCATGGGGTCTTGCAGGTTCATGTTAAGGGCAGTGGAGAGGCATGGCTACTGTAGCACTATAGATGAGAAACCTCATGGGGAAGAGTTGGAGGTAGAAGGTTAAGGGGTATGTGTTAAATTGGGTCCTGTACCTGACCTAGGGCACCAAAGTCAAGCCTGATGGTTTCCTGGTCTGGTAAGTAGGCACCATGGCCTGGGGTTACTCACCTGAAAAAGCTTCTTGCAGTCACTGATCATGTGTGATAAGCCCTGGGTGGCAGCCATGTTCTCACTCAGGTCCCTGGGGCCTGGCCGGCCAACTAGGTTACGTTTGCTCTTGATCCTGGATGGAGTAACAAGAGGAGAGGATAGCACAAGGACACAAGACAAGATGGCTGACATACTGGCTTCCAGCTCCCGGGAGGCCAGTTTGCCAGTCGTGACCACAAAACAACCTGCTGCCTTTTGGAAGGCCCTGTTCCACAGCATCCCACCAGCCCTGGGTCCCTGGGGAGTTGGGCTGACCCCTTGTGGTGAGGCTGGGACACAGCAGAGCCAGCCATCAAAGGCCAAAAGATCAATGGGGCCCAAATCCTTCTGGTCTGGCCCTGACATGCTCTGTCCTGTTTCACCTGGGTGAAGGGTTATCCTTCTTGGAGACGTTGAGGTGGAAGATGGAGGGCGCCAGGCACACTGCCAGGTTGCCAGCTGTCATCTGGTTCTCCTTGGCAGAGGCAATGTCACTTAGGAAATAGAGCAGGGTCTGTAGCACCTCTCGGTTTTCATCAGGGAGCAGCAAGGTGGCGGCTTGCACTGCTGCCAACCACTGATCCTTGGGAAGGACTGTGAGGAAGCAGAAGGGCTTTCCTTACTTCCCCAGAGACTCTGGCAGTAAGGTCCCTGCTTCCAAAAATGCAGAAGGTGCAGCAGTCCCAAGGGAAGCCAATGGGAAGGAAGGGAGGTCAGCTCTGGGAGGTCTCTGGATGCTAGATCTAGCTCAGTTACTAACCATACAGTGTAACCTTAGGCAGGTCCCTTCCTTTCCTCAGGGACTCAGTCTACCCTTCCATATAATAGTTTTGGGGGAGCAGAATGTGGTCTCTCTCCAAGGACTTTTCCACCTCCAGAGATTAAATGCTCCAGCAAGCACATGGGTCCAGTGACATTTGTCCACATTATCTTCCACATGTCCTGGGATTTAGGGAGGCTGAGAAAGGGGCAGGTCATTGGGGATAGAAGCAGACAACTCACACTGGTAGATCTGCAGGAAAGTGGTGGTGAGCTTGCTGGTGAAGATGGGCTCGGGCAGGTCCCGGAAATACTGCTTCAGCAGGTCAGCCACATCATAGGCCGACTGGCCCTCATAGCAGACATTGTCAGGAGAGGTCTCATTCATTTGGCGCAGGTTCTGGATCCTGGACTTGACCCCAGACTTGCGGAAGATGCCCACCTGGTCCATGCAGGGGAGGGAAGGTGGGAAGGAGACATGCGAGAGTAGGAAGGAGACTGTGAGGAGGCCAGTCCTGGCCTGGGTGTCAGGAGCACAGGCCACCCCAGAGACTTCAAAGCCTGTCAGGCTTCCTGCTGGGCAGGATAGGAGACAAATGGCAGGATCAAAGGGAAGGATTTTTATAGCCTTGGGGCAAAAAAGAAAGATGGCTTTCGTTGAGAGGAGCAGGTCCAGGTAGACCTGGGCTAAGCATACTCCTAAAAGATGGGGACTATGGAGTTTGTGCCAGAAAGAAGCTGGCACAGAGGTGGGCAGACGGCTTTGGCCCTAAGGAATAGAAAGGAGCTCTGGCTCCATCCTTGCTAGGCCCTGCTGAAAGAGGAAAGGTCTCTGGTGGACCAGCCCAACCAGAGAGAGGATGAAAGGGGAAGGCCAGAGCAGTTCCCCTCCCAGCTCCTCAGCCTTAGGCCTCCCCTGGCCACTCCCAGCACCATCTCCCAGCAGGTCTCCCAGGGAGGGCTCACCTGGTCGAGGCACTGGCTGCGCAAGTAGCGCATGGCTTGCTGAATGCTCTGTGGCAGTGGCTGGCCTGTGCGCTGCACATGGATGAGGGGTGGCACCCCAAACACATGCTGTCCCCGGTAGTCTGGGGTCTTGTTCCTCCTCATGAACTTAGGCACTGACCTATTTGGGAGAATGACAAATGATCAGGGAGGGGGAGCACAGTGTAAAGACTCTGCAGTTTTGGGAAGGATCAGGTGGGGGCAAGGAGGGTAAGGAACACACCACAGCCCGAGAGTCAACACTCACTGAACACCTGTTTTGGGCCCAACCCGAGGGAGTTACAGAAGAACACAGAGAGCTCTCAATCTGGTCAAGGAAATAACTATGTCAATAGGCAGTGATAACTCATGTGGCCATTAGTAGGCCAAGAACTTAGGGAAAGACCCAGGAGGGAGGGAAACTGTACCTAGCGGGTCAAGGAAGGCTTCAGAAAGGAGATGGTGATTCAGCAGGCTCTTCAGGGACAGGAAGCCATCGTCCCAGAGAAGAAATGGGAAAAAGGCATTCCAAGCAGAGAGAACAGCATGAACAAAGGCAGGGAAAAGAGCATGGCACATTCAGGAAGGGGTGACTAGTCCCACAGGCCTATAAGATGGCATTGCTTAAAACATGGAACCAACCATGCTCTCTATCGAAGCTGAACTGGATAAAAAAAAAGTACATATACACAATGGAATATCATGCAGCCATATGGACTTCACAGCAACTTGGATGGATTTAGAGTCTATCATACTCAGTCATCTATCTTTCACAGAAACAAAGGACAGAGTACCATATGTTCTCACTCATAAGCGGACCTTGAACAATTATCATAATACGATAAGAAAGGAATTGGCAGTAGTGGGAAACTGCCGGGCGGGGGGTGGGATTGGCAGCTGAGGGAAACTGCCAGGGGAGGGAGGGGAGCACCTCATCAACAAGGGTACCTGCATAATGAACATTTGTATACCTAACCCTGAATTGTACCCCACATCTTTAAAATAATAATTTTTAAAAGATGGCATTGCTTAGGAGTGGCAGACTAAAGAGCCAGAAGGATGGAGTGAGACCAGAACAGGAAAGAATCCTGATGGAAAGGAATCTGGACAATGGGGAGTCACAGGGGGTGTCTCTTTATCTGGAGAGTGACAACAAAATGCATTTGAGGAAGAGTCTCACTGGTGGCAGTATGGAAGTTGGGACGGAGGACCTCGGGTCACCTTCCCCACACCCATCCTCATGAGACCCCTCCAGCCCCCTGGCATATCACACCATTTCCCAAGCCTATGGGCTTTGCCCACATGCACTCACCTCCCGGGTTGATTCTCCTGGGGCCCCTGGACCCAAGTTGGTAGCTCCCCACCCACTGTGGCCCAGGAGCCACCCACCACACCCAGCCGGCCCAGAAGCCACTCACCACACCCAGCCCTGCTTGTGGGGCACAGTGTACTTCTCCATGAAGGCAGTGAGCCGCAGCAGTGAGCCCTTGTGCAAGAGGTTGATCTGGCCTGCAAACTGCCGGTTAATCTCCAGTGACTCCGAGTTGAGGCTGGGCCGGTGGGAGTTCTGAAAACTGTGCCAGCGGAGCTTTCTGGTGGGAGGTGACAGGGGTGGAAAAAGCCAGAGGGGCAGGTTTGGCTAAATCTTAGAAAAGGTTGTGTGCTCTTCTGGTCCCTTTTTTTCCCCAAAAAGAAAGAAAATACAGGGAGATGACCCCACTTTCAGTGCTACTGCTATGCCCCATGGTGGAAAAGGCTTGGTCTCAGCATCAAGGTCTGGCCAGGGGCCAAGAAGCTCTCAGGGAAGGTGGCACAGAACCCAGGTCCATCTAGTGCCAACAAACAGTACCAGCCGCTACCCATTCCAAGACTACCATGCAGGAACTGCTGCATGAAACCCTGAATGGCAAAGCTAGGGATCTGAGACAGAGACCATCTCTTCTAACACCCCCACTTTACACATAAAGAGACGGAGGCCCAAAGAAAAGTTGTAATTTCTTCAAGGCCACAGCAGAGGCAGGTCCTGAATATAACGTTGTGAATTCCCAAGTCCTGTACTCTGCCTAGAAGTGATCACCCAGCCTCCAAAAGCTTAGAGAGAGAGACAGAGCGAGCGAGAGAGAGAGAGAGCACACGAGAGGAGTCCCTGGTCCCTGTCCCCACCTGAACTCTCACCTGCAGGGTCTGGTAAGTGAGGCCCCAACACCAGAATCACGCCGTTCCCGGGGCATGGATGCCTGGAGTCCAGCCAGAGACCCTGCAGCCTCAGCCTCATTCATGGAGTTCCCACTACTGTCAAGTTCGCTGGAGGAAGCGACAGTGTCAGAAATGGAATGTCCTTCCACAGACAGGCTGAAGGCAGAGGTGGGTTCCCCACCTGAATGTGCCTCCTGCTCACTGTCCTGGACTTGGGCTGGGGCCTCAGCCTCTGCCTGTGCCAACAGTTCAGCCTCAGCTGGAGCCTGAGCCTGAGCCAGGACTACTGGCTGGGCTTCAGCCTGGACCCATGCTGGGGACTCTCCATGGGCCAGAGCCTCTGCCTGGGCCAAAGCCTCAGCTTGGCCTTCAACCTCAACTGTGGCTATTTCTACTGATGAAGTGGCCGCCTCCTCTTCTTCATCTTCTTCCTCTTCCTTATCTCCAGGTCCCAGGTCTGGGTATATGGTCTGAGACCAGAGCTCTACCCGTTGCTGCAGCCCCCACACATGCTGGAGAATGTCATCTAGGTGGGCATAGCTGCCTCCACCCTCTTCCTCATCTTCATTTTCAGTCTCAGTCCCAGACAGTACAGGTTCAGCTGGGTATAGCTCAGGAAAGTTGTCATAGGTGCTGGCATGGCTATCTGTTGAGCCACAGGAACCCCGGCGCCCCTCATAGCCCCAGCGCCTACCTGGCTGCCAATCTGCCAGACGGTGTCCATCCTCAGAACACAGGCTCTCAATGGACAGGGAACGAGGGAATGTGCCTGGTTTGTGGTCTCCAGGCACATGCACCAGGCAATCACCCCGGTGTACCCTCTGAGGATGCCGGAATGTGGCTACAGGCCAGGCCTCCCAGGCCTTCCGAGTCTCAGTACCACTACCACTGGCTGAGGTGGGTACTCGGTTCTTAGCCCTGTAAAATCCGGCCGAGAGGAAGCCACGGCAACTGCGGAAAGATGAGGCTTTGGTGGCCTTCTCTGAGGTGGCTAGGCTATGCTCAGGCTCTGCTTGCTGGCTACCACCCTTTTCCTTCCGCCTCAGAGACTCAAGGTGCTTGAGGAAGCTACAGGAACGGTAATGCTTCTTGGCTTTGTCCTGGGGACTCTCCTGGTCCTGGATGAGGCTGAGAAGGGGCCGGTCACTTGGGCTGGGGGCCCGGCTTAGCAAGGGTAGGTTTGCTGGCTCGGCCGGTAGGTTCACAGTGATGACTGGCAGGGAGGTGGCACTAAGCTCTGTGAGGACACTCTCACAGCTTGAAGTCACTGGCAGGCCAAGGCTTGGTGGGGCCAGCAGGTCAGAACACCCCAAACGAGACCAGCGCTTACTTTCCCGCTGGAAGGCCCAGTGGCTGCTGATGGTACACTGTTCTTCCTCTTCTGAGTCTTCATTCTGAGGAAGGTATCACAGGGTCAGGTCAGAGAAGCACAGCCCAGAAGTCCTTGTTTGTGCTCCACTCTGCCTCCCAATTCTTAAGGGACTTTGAGGTGAAGGACCCTGCTTTCTGGTTGAGTTCATGGCCTAGGAGGGAGGAGCTGGCTCTGGGAGTGCTGGAGGATGCCAGAAGTCACCAACAGAGCCCAGATATAGGGTAATGTTAACCTAATTAATCTATCCCCCATTGTACAGATAGTGAAACTGAGACCTACAAACGAGAAGCCACTTGCCCAAGACAGTGACAGAGCCTCTCAAGTCTCTAGGCTACAATCTTGGATTAGAATCACAGAATACCAAAGCTAGAGGAGATTTTAGATTTCCTAATTCATCTCCTCCTTTGCAAGGTGGGGAAACTGAGAGCCAGAGAAGTGAAGAGGCTTGCCTGAGGTCACTTAACAGTCAATGGCAGAGCTAGGATCAGGTCCCATGGGTCTCCTGCTTCACAGCCCAGGGCTTTGGCAACTTGCTGCCCCCTCGGACTGCAGACCTCTGGTGGTGAAAGCCCCAGAGAACATCAACAAAGTTTGTCTACAGGAAAGGACGGGGTCAGTAGGCCTGCGTTCCAGAGCTATGTATAGACCAAAATCCTTTTAGTTTCTGCAGTATCAGATTGGCAGAGTCGAAAAGATCTTTGAGGCTATTAATCCAGTGCCCCAATTCATTGTAGAAATGGAGAAAATGAGGCTCAGAGGGGTAAGGCCTCATGGGGGTAAGGTGGGGATCCCAGCCTCTAAGAGTAGAGAGGTCATGATCTTTCTACATTATTCTGTTTCTGCCCCCATCCAAAGAAGTTTAGCCATACAAAGCAAGCAGTACAGGAAGATGGATTTCCTGAGGAGAGGCCATCACTAGGTCAAGTTATCAGTAGCCCCAGGAGGGAGTGGTGGGCTGAGGGTGTGGGGGGGCCCATGGGCCAGGGCACTTGCTGTCATCCTCCAGATCCAGTAGCCTCATGAGCACCTCCATCTCCATCCATCCCTCCTTCCCACTCTAGCTGGAGCAAGGCACAGCTCTGGACACCTCAGACTCCTGGGACATTGGCACTAGTTTTGCAAGCGGTTTGCATGTATTCTGGGTTTCCTCACAGTGCCTCAAGATGAAACTCTACCCACTATGACTCACCTCCTTGCGTTGAAAATGAACCTCCAGTTTCATCGAGGCACAGTTGTTCAAAGTCATCAGCCTCCTGCAACAAAATGAAAGTATTCACTCAAGGGTACCAATTCCCAAAACCTGGCATAGCCTTTGAAGACACTTCCACCACTTAATATGCCCAAGCTATCAAAACTTCTCCCAAGCCCCAATGTTCATTAAAGTTTAAACACCAGACATGATGCTGGGAAGATTATGGCCTCTGTCCTCCAGAAACTTATAGAAATGGAAATAAATCACAACAGAAATGGGGCGTGTTCAAGAACCAAACAGATGGAAGACACAGAAGACACACAGGGTGAAACAAGAAACTTCTGTGAAGGGGAGGATGTGCAGTCAGAAAAGGCTTCCTGGAGGACAGAAATGGGATTCTGAAGGCGAGAGAAATAGGTACTCCTACCCCAGGCTTTCACAGAAGACTGTGACAAGGTAGAGAGGGAAATGGTCAGTAAACAGACCAGTGTGGTCATGAAAGTGTGGAACCGAGGCTAATGAGGTAGATCAAAAGCCAGATTGCAAAGGGCCTCAAGTGTCATGCTAAAAAACCTTTCCACTGTAGACAGTGACAAACTCTAAGCAGAGGCGCAATCCCTTGGAACTTTACAAAGCTGACTCTGGCGACTGTTGAGAGGATGGCTCTGGGGCTGGGGGAAGGTGGGCTATTGAGACTGAAACCAGTTAGACTGAAGCCTTGTAATAGATCCAAAGAGAAGCCATAGTTTGGCCTCAAACAAGGGCTGAGCTGGTATAAGCAGACAGAGGCTGATGTTTGGGGGATAGAACTTAAGGACAAAAGAATCAAGGCCCAGATCTCGGCCTTCTAGCTAGAATGACTGGGTGAGTGAGCATGTCACAGACTCAGAGAATAGAATGAAAAACATGATTGCAAAAGATGAGCTTTGTTAATAAACAGGGCTTCTCCTCTGTTAGAGGGTACAAGGGATGGGTTTTTTCCATGAGGAAGCCCCAGGCTGGGCCCTTGGCTACCTAGACCTGGCCCTCAGCTCCCCTACCTGCACAGAGCCCCCAAAGAGTCCTCGTCCAGAAAACCGTGGTCCTTCTTCACAGAGTCAATATCCAGGGGGAACGAACCTTCTGTGTGACAGAGAGAAGCAAAGATGAGTCCAGCAGAAGATCAGAACTTAGCCCCAGCAGCCCTTGAGCTGGAAGGGGAGTCCAGAGGAGACAGAGCAAGAAGGCAAGAGCCAACACAGAAAGACAAAAGGCAGAAGTAAAGAAGGGGGCACCCAGGGAGCTCAGGGCAAAGGCCTGGGAGAGGCCAGGTCAAACTGAACCAAAAACCTCATTGGTCAGTGAGGTGGGTCCATGTGGGATGGCAGGCCCAAAACCCTGGGTGGCTGCCAAGAGCCAACCTGGGCTCCCCCGGTCTCCTTTGAATCCTAGGCTGCTCAGACAGGGAAACCTCTCTCTGGCCCAAGGTGAGCTGGGGGAGGTAGGGAGGGAGCAGGGAAAGAAGAGACAGCATGTAACTCACTTCCTAGAACTTAGAGAGGGAAGAGGAGAAAGAAAGAAGTAGGGAGGAGAGAGAGAATTTGGTAAAACAAGTCCATTCATTCATTTGCTCATTCGATTAATACTAATTGAGCAACTACTTTGTGCCAGACAAGACAACAGCGAGCAAGACAAAAATGGCTTCCGCTTTAATGAAGTTTCCACTCTCATAGGAAACAGAAACCAAGCAATACATGAAACCAAGACAAAGCAGTTCTAAACGCCACAAAAGACATCAGCTGGGATGATGGGATGGAGAGAGGCCAGTGGGGGTGTGGGCTACTTGTATGGGGTGGTCAGCAGAGCCTTTTCAGAGGTGGTGATATCTGAGCTGAGAGTCTTGAAAGATGAGAAGTGGCCAGCTGTGCAAAGAAACTAGCAAGAGAGTTCCAAGCAAGAGTAACATCAACATCAAGGCTTCAGAGAGGGAGAGAGCTTGGTGAGAGCAAATAGTAGGGAGTGGCCCCGTGAGCAAAGGAAGAGTGATCAATGCAAGTTGAAGAATGCAGTCCTGTCAGCCTGAGTTGAGCATTTGGGCTCATTTCATCCTGAGCATGCTGGGAAGCCATCATAGGGTTTGGAGCAGAGAAGTGGCACAGTCAGACCTACGGTCATCAGGAGCCTCTAGCTGTGGTGTAGAGATGAAAGTACAGGAGGGCAAAAGTGGAAGCACAGAGGTCAGGAAGGAGGCTGGTGCATCAGTCCAGGTAAACAGGGATGATGGGTCACACCAAGCTGTGGCAGGGGAGGTGGTAGGGAAGAAAGGACTTGAAGGGTTAGAGATGGAAGACAAGGGAAAAGAGGTACTAAGGACTTGCTTAAGCAAGTGGGTGGAGGATGGTGGTGTCATCAGGAGTCAGGGTTTAGACCTGCTAATCTGAGACACCACCAGACATCTGAGTAGAGATACTGAGTAGATGGCTGAATAGATGAATCTGGAGCTTGTATATGAGGTCTAGACAGAGACATGTGGGAATATAGATGGTACTTGGACAAAGACCACATGGGAATGAAATGTTGAGTGAGAAGACAGTCCAGGACTGAGTCGTGGGACACCCTAACATTTAGATATCAGTTAAAGGAAGCAGAGTCAGCTAAGGAAACTGACAGCAGCAGCCAGAGAGGCAGCCAGGAGAGGGGGTGTTCTAGAAGCCAAGGGAAAAAATGGCCAATTGCACTGAAGCTGTTGAGAGATGGAGTAAGATGAGGACTGGGAAGTGACTACTGAATCTGACCACATGGTGGTCACTGTGAGTTGACAAGGTAAGGTGGGATTGATACTAGGGAACAGTGGAGGAGTGGGAAGAAGAGGGGATGTGAAAAAAGTAAGTATGAAGAACTCTAGAAAAACAGAAAAATGAGAGAAATGAAGAAAAACAGAAAAATGAGGCCATTACCATGGGGAACTCCAGCTGGCATCCCTCACACTACTATCACGATCTACATAAACGGTGCCTTCAGGAGTGGTACTGTGCAATGACCCTGGTCAAGACAAGGCACTTTAACACATGGGCAACACCACTGCTTGTGAAAGACAATGACACAGGAAAGGCTGCAACTTCAGGAGCAAAATCCTGAAGTATCTAAGCGGGGATGGAGACATGGCTTCTCGTGTGTAGTTGAAGAGATCTGCCCCCATTTTATAGATGAAAAACTGAGGGGTAGGGAAAGTTGGGGAATTGAGGACTGCAAGCAATTGAGTGACCTTACCTTCAAACAGCTGAGCATACTGAGGGAATCCTGTTGCCCGGAGCCACCCACATGCTTTTTTGGCCTCAGTTTCTGAAACGCAACAGGGCAAAGAAACAGAGAAATGGGGTTAGGAGGGTGCTGGCATCAGGTTTCCAGGGTTCCTGCTGCCTCACCTCCACCAGGCAGCCACATCTAGTTCTTGTGATCCAGAAATGGCAAGAGAAGCATAGAAGGGCTGGCACATTTGCTCCAGGTCACAGCCAGCTAGGAGGCCCTCTATTCCCCAAGCCCTACTCTCTGGGTGTCCTGGCCATGGCTTTCTTGAGCTTCATTTCCAGCCTGTTCCAAATCCCTCCCATTACCTCGCCCCCTGCCCAAGAACTGAACCCACCACCATCAGCAACACCCAGGATCATCTGGGGTCAAGGAGGCCTGTTAAGATAAGCAGCTACAGCTGTGTTCTCCACCCCCAGCCTTCCTCAGGGAACCACCCCTTCCAAGACTCTGGGTGAGTCCAGAGTCCAGTCCAGGTAGGAGATAGGAAATGTTCCATGATTATTATCATTCTTTCTCATCATCATACCTAACATCTCCAGCACTTTGATATCCATATCTCATTTAACACACAACTCAGGAAGATGGTCTCATTATCCCCATTTTACAGATACACAAACAGGCTCAGTCTACAGTCTTGCAGGAGACAAAGCAGCAGTGTTGGAGTAGGAGACCCAGCTGAGTTGGACTCCAGTTCAGGTCCCTACACCCTGACAACAGCACACCCACCCCCACCCCTCGCCAAATGCTTGTACCAGCCCTCACTCCCCAAGGGGCCTCCCAGTACTACCCTAGCTCTTCTTGTTGGCTTGGCCTATTTGTGGCATAGTCCCATGCTGAATATCAGGCTGACACAGTGCTGGCCTGTGAGGGGCTTGGAGGGTCACGGCTAAGTCAGCCTGTCACCTCTGCTCTGGGAGTTCCTGGCACAGAGCTGGGCATCCCTGACAGCCTCAGTGGAGATAGAGGAGGCCCTCCTGGTCAGGGTAGGCTAAATACCAGAAGCAAAGCCCTGCAACAGCCCAGGCAGCAAATTGCCTTCCACCCAGGTGGTGCCAAGGACAAGTGGGGCTGGAACCATAGGGCCTGGCAGTGCAGGGTTGGCGGGAGAAGACTGCTGGCTTTGGCAGAGCTGCTCTGGCCATGGAGGCCTGCCCTCAAACTGTCCTCTGTTTCCTTAGCACCTGTGGCCAGAGTGTCACCTGGTTCCACTGACCAGAGGACTCCAAGGAGTTTTTCCAAGACAGGAAGAGCTCTCTCTTCTCAGTGTTCCCCTACAAGGAAATCAATGATAAGGTCCTGACAGCTGGGACTAATAAAGGGCAAAACAGTACTTCAGAGATGCTGGGTAAGCGGACAAGGGAGGAAGGAGTTGGGGGAGGTAGAAGCCAGTCAGAAGATTACAATGAGCTCCTCAAGAATCACACACTGATGAGGATTTGAGGGACAGAATAGAAAAAAGGGCTCTGCACCCCCTGGAGCCCCCAAAAGTTTGGGAGCAAAATAGTGGTAAGGGCAGAGATCTCCATGAGTACATCAGGTCAGTGCCTGCTCCTGCATCTGTCTCCACATACAGCTGTAGCCAGGTTTGCTCCTGTCCACGATCCATGAGGATTGGTGTGGAATCGTGCACCTGTATATACCCAGTGGCACCTCGGCCTGTGTGTGTACCTGAGTGTGTGTGTGTGTGTTCCATGTTACTGCAACTTCTTAACCCAGGAGAGAGATCTAGGAATCACCAGGACCTCTGAGGGGCCCTGGAAAGTATCTGACAGAGTCCTGTTAGCAGTACCTCTGTCTGTCTGGCAGGGGGCAATGCAAGTCTGAGAAAAGATCCAGTTCTCTATGCCGGTGGTGGTCTGGTTGGTGTGATAAGATCAGCCCGAAGGGATGCACACCAGCCCAGGGAGCATTTGAGGGACATCGTTTCACTGCTAGGACAGCTGAGCTCGCTACCACAACCACTTCCCTGTTCCCTGTTCCTGCCACACCCCCAAGATGAGACCCTACCCCTATCTCAGTGCCCCTCCTGACAGCTAGCTCTGCTTTCCTGTCATTAGGCCAAAAGGGAGGTGCCAGAGGATAAATCAGGTCAGGATTTCCAGAGAGGTGGGCACAAAGGAAACAGGGACCACTAAAGGGTCACAAGCATGGCCACTCCAGGCAGAGGAGCAAATCCCTAGGGACAGGCTGGCACACCAGGAATACACCCTTGAAATCCCACTGCAGCTCTCAGTCATCCTTGGCTAATGGAGGAGAAGGAAAGAGAAAAGCACCTCCCTCCCTTATACTCATTCTCCCTCCCCGGCCTGAAGGAGGCAGGAATGAAGTCCTAAAGCTTATACATCTGCCCAAGCCACAGAGCCCATGGGAGAATGAGAGCTGCCTGCTTCCCTGATACTAAGCAGTGGCCCTAGCTGGGGGCTGGCAGGAAGGGGACTAGCTTACTCATGTGGGTGCCAAGCTCTTTCGTTCCTACCTAGACCCCTCTAGCCCTTGCTACTCAAAATGTAGTCCCAGACTAGCAACATCAACATCACCTAGAAGCTTTTTAGAAACACAAAATCCCAGCCCCACCCCAGATCCAAGGAATCAGAATCTACATTTAATAAGATCCTTGGGCAATTTGTATACACATTAAAGTTTGGGTTTAAATAGCACTGCTCAGTGATTCTCACCCCTGGATGCACATTAGAATCAGTTAGGAAGTGTTTAAAAAAATACCAGGGCCCCATCCCCAGAAGGCTGCCTTAATTGGTCTATGACTCTCCACATCAAGAGTTTTTAAAAGCTACAACATGGAACACACTGAGGCTGGGAAGACTCTTCCAAAGTCATACAGAATTGTCATAGCTGAGACTACAACACTGATCTTTTAACTCCATGTTCGCTGCTCTTTTCCATGCATGATGATACCTTCTCTCTGATGCCAGCCAAGCAAGGGGCTTGGACTCAAAGGAATCAACTCTAGGCCCCCAAACTTTGTTTCTGTTCCTTGATCTAGTGGAGTCACAAGCCTGGGTTCAAATCCTGATGCTGTCAGTCACTAGCTCTTTGACTATGGCAAGTTGTATAACCTTTCTCTGTCTCCGTTTCCTCCTCTGTAAAATGGGGGCCATGGCATCCCCTTCTCATAGCTACTAAGAGCACTATATAAATATAGGAGAAACTAAAAGCCCCTGGCACATAATACCAAGCACTCAATAAATGTGTTCCCTGCCAACTCAGACTCTAAAGGGTCCCTGTTTTCAAAGAAAACTGGAGAAAGAGGTCCAGCTAGCACTCCCTTCTGGGTCTGGACCATGGCTGCACCCAAACCATAGCCAGAATTGGAGCCAAACGGCTTGGAGGAGGTAAAAGTTTCAAAGAGGCTGCAATTGCTCCAAAAGACAAAGAAGCAAAGACATTCCTTAGCAGGAATCTAGAGAATGTAATGGATTATTACCAAACAGGATGTCAGGGATACTGACAATACACCATCTCATACAGGGCTGGGAGGCCCCGAGGCTCCCTCCCAGATGGAGCAGTCAGGGACATATGTCTTGGTGATTAAGGGCTGAACTGAGGTGCTTTGCCTTTGTCCCTCCCACTCATCCCAGCCTGCCCAGGCTGAGGCCAGGAGTGACCTGACTCCCACCCCCAAGCCCACTAGTGTCAATTCACCTGGGGCTAGGGCCCAGTCAGCCCAGACTAAGGATTGGCTTATGTGACCAGCAGAGAGAGTGACATGGGGCAGGCTGAGTTAGTGAGGTAGGAATGTCTGTGGCCCTACCTCTGTGTCCAGATGTGCAGATTCCAGGAAATGGCTGGCATTAGTTGCAACTGCTATACTCTGCAAGCTGTGCATGCTCAGGCCCAAGTTAGGGTGACGTGCCAGGATAGGTCAGTAAATAGCACTCAGCTGGTACAAACTGGATTACACCGAGACTCTCTCCCTAGGGAGGGGCCCAGCCAATCCAAGCTATGAGTCAGGAGAGAGGACATACTAGAAAGCTCCAGAGTCAAGTATCAGAGCCATACCCACAGGTCCCCTGGAGGGACCGTCAAAGAAGGAATGGCTGAGCAGCAGCACATGGTTTCAAAAGTCAGTGACAGTATCTGTGTCTACACAGTCCACGTACAAGAGATCCTCTCAGCACAGAACATTTTTCTGTGCCAAGAAGGATAGAACAAGGAAAAAAAGCAAGGTTTCTGTTCTTGAGAAATACTCACGGGTAGGAGAAAAAGGCAATAACATCTGCCCCTTGAAAATCCAACAATTCCCAAAGATGATAACTAAGTGGAAAAAAGCTTTTTCAAATCAAGCCAGCTTCCCTGCTTGCTGCCTATGTCATCTGAGGCAACTTGTTTCATTCTCCAAAGCTTTGGTATCCAAATCTATAAAGTGAGGACTAACAACTTCCCTGCCTATCTCTGTGATTACTGTGTGGATTTGATCAGGCTTTTGCTGGCTTTGAAAGTGGCTGTATGAAAGTTATCATTAAAGAAGGCTACTTTTATTAAGACTAGTTGAAATTTGTACTCACAGTCTTCAAGGTACAATTCAGATTGTCCCCTAGTAGTACAGAGGTGAGAGAAAAGAGAGCTAGAAGAAAGAGAGAAGACAACGGGCATCTAGACTAAAGGAGGTAAGGCCTCAGCCTGCCAGTGTTCCCAACCCCACTCTCATGTTGGACACTCTGTCTTTATACCACTACTAGGCAACTTGAGTCCTTGGGCCTTATCACCACTCCGTGGGCTGTGAGAGAGTTGCCCATACTCCAGATTCAGCCTTCTCCTTCCCAAAAGGCAGAGCTCAGGCCTGGGACCAGCCAAGACATAGGGCCCAAGATAAGCAATGGATGAATGTCACAGGACCTAGACAAAAGTGTCCTTTGTTACTGCTGGAGCTCCTGAGTGTCCCATCCCATTTTTTTCTCACCTCTCAACTCTGACTGTACATTAGAATCTCCTGGGGAGATTTTTTAAGTGTCGGTGCCTGCCCCCCTTCCCACGCTATGATTAATTAAATTAGAATCTTTGGAGGTAGGGTTCATTTTTCATCTGCTTGTTTTTGAGAGCTCCCCAGGTGATTCTAAAGTGCAGCCAAGATAGAGAACCACCACCCTGAACAGACATGGCCTGCTAAAAAGTCACAAGTATATGTAACAGTAGCAAATATCTGTCGGGGGATGGGAAAACACCTCTTATCAACAGGGTGCCTGAATGAAACGTAATTGTACACCTAACCCTTAACTGTACCCCACAAAACCATAATAAAAAATACTGATTAATAAAAATTTTTTTAAAAAGTCACAAGTATAGGTCCCTGGAAAGATTCTAGCCAGAAGCCAGCTTCAGGCCTGTTATACTCACTGGCCCATGTTCTCTCTGCCTGGGTGTAAGAGTGGGAGAGAGAAACATGCATTACTATGAATGCAAACGATAAGGGAGGGGAAGGCAGGCCTGTGGGTGCTTGTGAAGGCAATTTCTTCAAGAAGTTAGCTGACCTGTTCCATAAGACAAATTTCAACAAATATGTTGGCCTCCTTTACCTGACAACTTCCTATGTGGAAAGGCATCTTCTTCCCCATAGCCCTCACCAGAGACTGGGGGCCTCTATAAAAAGTCTGGAACCTATGTTGGTCTCTCTCACTTTCAGTGAGCACAGAAAGAAAAAGCCAGTGTCCAGAGGAGTGGAGAAAGACCTGGGTGACTGCCTACCACTGCAGGCCTTGCTACTGCAGCTGGGAAATGCTAGGTCCTGGAAAACAGCTTCTCTGATCATTTCTTTGGGTTGCTACAAGGCCTATTTACTTTGCTGGCTCCCCACTCCTAGAGTGGAATCCCTCTCAAGGAGAAGGTGCTGACCTTTTGGGCAAGGGCTTGTATCTCAGAAGCTAGCACCAAGTGCTATGACCAGCTCCGCTCACTCTCCCTTAAGGACACATTAAGGAGCCTAGGCCAAAAGAAGCCTGCCCACCCAGGCTTGAGCCCTGGCACAGGGCTGCATTCCTCAGAGGTGGTACTTCATTCGAATCTGCACAAAGCTGTCCTCTAGGTTGGCAGTGATTCTGGCAGAGACGTTGCAACGGGTGAATAACTATCTCTCTCTCTCTCTCTCTCTCTCTCTCCCCTCTCTCTCTATCCCTGTCTCCCTCTCTCCCCCTCTTTCCCTCTCTCTTCCTTTCTCTTTCTCCCTCCCTCCAGGACAGGAGGGGAGCCTTCATAAGGACCTGTACTAAGAGCTGTCAGGGATTTCAGGGCCACCAAGACTTCCCCTCCCAACCCTGGAGTGAACATTCAGGGGGGTCTGCAACACCCTATCCACTGAAAGGTCCAGTACATTGGTGCCTCTCTCTGCTCCTGCTACTCTTAGCTGGAATCGCTGCTCAAATTCAATTCTTGCAGAGGAAGAAAGCACATGAAGGAAGGGAGACAAGACCAAAATAGCTCTCATCCCACATTCCTAACCTCACAGGAGGGGCACCGTAGCAAGGGCCTCTGTATTTCAACCAGTCTGACTTGGCAGTGCTAGGCCCTGGCTGGCCTCCGGCTTGTTAGGTTGCCGGGCAGACCTCGGGGCCCTGCTGCACCTGTTCAGATGCCAGCCTCAGTCTTAGTCAGGGCCACAGCTGGATGCCAAGTTCCTGGGCACCCATGTGTGCCTCCCTCTTGCAAATGAGGCACCAAAAAAGCAAACAGCCCATGAGGGCCCCACGGGACAGGGTGGCAACAAAATCAAGCCATGGGATCTTTTGGCTGGCCAGTAGCAGATTCAGATGTGCGTCTCTACCCTTTAACATCCCTCTCTCCTTAATACTCCATGTCTACACCACAATCACAGGGCAAAACTTCTCATCTCTACCACAGGGATTCTCCACTAGGAACAACTTCCCTCCAGGGAACATTTAACAATGCCTAAAGACATCTTTGATCATCACAACTGGTAGATGGTGTGAATGCTACTGGCATCTACTGAGTAGAGGCCAGAAATGCTGTTAAACATCCTGTAATGCACAGGACAGCCCTCACAACAAAGAAAAGTTGACCCAGATCTGAAGTGTGAGATCCTGAGGGTCAGCCTCTGCTAACCTGGGGCCTCAGGCACCTCTGGACAGCCCATCCTACTTTGGGGATATTCAGGAGGGTAAAGTGAAGAATGGATGCAACATTCAGTGGAGGTCCCTTGCCTTTGCACATTGTGGATGCCTTGTGGGGTAAGCCAGGGAGAGGTGGCAATTCTGGTTTAGAGTTTTATTTAAATATGGAAGTGTGATTCCCCATCCACCTCTACAAAGCTGTGGCCTGACCTTCTGTATGCAGTTGTAAATGAGGACAAGTCACGAGGGCCCTGAAGTTAAGCCAGACTTTAGGCCCACTGGGGCTGCTTAAGAATTTGAGTTTAAGCCAGGCTTGGTGGCTCAGCCTGTAATCCCGCGCCTTGAGTGGATTGCCTGAGCCCGCAGGTTCGAGACCTGCCTGGGCAACTTGGCGAGACCTCATCTCTACAATAAATCAAAAAAAATTAGCCGGGCGTGGCAGCGTGCGCCTGTAGTTCCAGCTACTTGGAAGGCTGAGGCGGAAGGAACGCAGAAGCCCAGCAGGTCAAGGCTGCGGTGACCGAGAGCGGCCACTGCACTCCAGTCTGGGTGACAGAGTGAGACTCCAACGCAAAACAAAAAAAAAAAGTATTTGAGTTTAGAGGTGGTGGGCCCGAGGTCTCCCGGGCAAGCGCTTTTTACAGCAGGGCCAGAGCAGATGGCTGACATTCCTGCCTAGCTCAGGCCTTCCCTGTGACAGTGAAGGTCAAAACTGCCACCTTCTCTACCACAGTTGCTCTATTAGTTTCCTTGCCCCCGGGGGCTCCTGCCCCCAACTCAGTCCCAAGTGCTCTGACAAAGTCATGGTAACAAGGAAAGGTAGTTGCTTTAATAAGCCATGTGCTACTCTACCACCTCCAGTCCCTGGTCTGGAGGTGAGAGATGCCAGTCAGGCCAGTCCAGGGCAGATGTTAGACCAGGAGTGACTGCTCTCCACTGTCGTTTGGGTAGAAAGTACTGGATTGAAGGTCAGGCAAGCTACCTTCTGGCCTTAGCTCCACAGGTAACTTGCTGTGTAATCTTAGGCAAGCCACTACATCTGTCTGAGCCTCAGTTTTCCCATTTCCTAATGGCTATTCCTGAAATTCTGTAGCCGCAGCAGGGGTGTGTGTGATGAGCAGTGGTTGGCTCAGTAGTGGGAGCTGTCCTTCTTCACATTCTCTTCTGAGAGACCCAAGTGAGGGTCCTCAGGGGGACCAAGACCAAACTCACATCCCCCAAACCAGTTCTAATGTTCTTGCCTCCAAAGGCGCCAAAAGCCTAGGCCTAAACCTCAAGTAAATCTTGTCCTCCTGTTCTCCTCATATGTAGTAATTTAACTATCAAGTTCTATTAACTTTTCCATCAAATGGTCGGGGTTTCTCCCACCCAACTGTGTCCTGGGTTCTCCTACCTGGGTTACTTCAGCTTCCAATCTCTCCTTTCAATGGGCCATCCTGCCAGCTTCTTCCAATAGCCTGACCCTAACCTACCCACTCTCCTACTCTGCAACCTAATGGGTTTCCCACTGGCCACAGCCTGGAGCAGGTAGCAGACTGCTTTCTACCTGGCACACAAGGCTCTGCACAGTCTAGACTCAGCCTGACTTGAAGCTAAAATTCCTATTTCTTCATCAAGATGTGGGTCAAGCACCCCCTCTAGTGAAGCCTTCCCTGACCTCTCACCAACCTCTAACATCTAATTGTTCAGTTCAATTAGGTGGCCCCCTACACATTTCCATTATATTCTCAGCAGCATATGAACCCATCTCCATTCAACTGGGAGCCCCACTGTACTGAGTACTATTGGTATCTGTGTCCCCACTGCAGTGTGGTAAAGCTACTGACATTCTGGCAACATATAGACAGGAAACCCTGCTTCCCAACTACAGGGTGTGCAGGCCCCACTCCCTTGTCTGGTAGCACCATAGCACAAGAAACGGAACTGAGCACACGCAACTCAAAGCCAACTCACTGACTGGCAGAAAACCTTGCCCCAGGGCAGAAACCACAGGACCAGGAACCAAGGCCCAGAGGTGTGAGAACGGAAAAGACACTCTAATTGAGGGGTAGAGGCATTTTGATTTGAAGGAGCACTTAGCTTTGACATTCCGAGCTCAAGTTCACCTGAGAGAAGGGGCACACACTGCCTCCTGCTTCCCTCTCTTGGCCAGCAAAGTCCTGGTGTTTGCCTGTTTTGACCCTGTGCCACCACCTCTGCATCCCACCCCGCTTGCCTACTTCCCTTTCCTTTTGCTGAGGCCAAATATAAACCCCTGGACAGGAAATGCCTTGAAGGAGCCTGGCCCCACCCTGAGATCCAGAAAAAACTGTCTCTGACCGAGAGGAAATGTGCCTAAGTCAGGTGGCCTCCTTGAGAAGTCAGCAGACACAACCACTCCCCTGAGCCCTGCAGAGGACCAGAAGGAGCTATGATGCCGAGCACATAGCAGGGGGCAGGGATGACAATGTATATGCTCAGGCCATGATAGGACCAAGGGAAGGAGAATCCCAAATGGTGGCTTACCAGCTGTGTAAGGCCTGCAGGCACAGAGGTGACCGGGTACAGTAGGAAGAGTAACAGGCAGCAACCTAAAGATGTGGCTTTTCATCCTGACTCTGCTACTTCATAACTACAGCTGTGCTCATTAATGACAACATTTATGATACTAAATGTAATTATTAATAATAATTCATAACAGACACTAATAGTTATTGAGTACTTACTATGTGCCAGGCCCTGGGCCAAGTACATACACAGATCATACTGGACAAGTTACTTAACTTCTCTATGCCTCAGTGTTTTCATCTGTAGAACAGGGATATAATCATAGTACCAACAGCATGAGGATTTTTTCGAGTAAAAAATAAGACAATAATAATTGCCCAAGTGTAGTAAGCCATATTATGTTCCAAGCATTTCCTTGGGTTCTTTTTATATGGATTATATCCTTGAATCTTCACAACAACCCTATGAAGTAAGTGCTCTGATAATATCTCTCTTTTACAGATAAGGAAACTGAGGCCCAGAGATATGGAGTAACTCGGCAGCTAAGAAGTTGTGGACCAAGAGGCAAATCCAGGCAGTCTGGCTCCAGAGTAAGAGCTACCAACTTAGAATCTTCCTCATTAAATAAAATAAATTGCCTAGGTCGGGACTTGGCACACAGCAGACACAAAGAACATCTATCAGGGTTGTTGCAGTATGAACTCTCAGCCTGAAGTAACTTCTGATCAGCTGGGAAAGCACTTGGTCATCCCACATCTCATTTGGTCTCTCCAACAACCCTGTCCAAAGCAGGTAATGCTTATTGTACAAATGGGGAAATGGAGGTTACAAAAGGTCGGCTTCTATTGGACTACAGATGGGGCCAGGAGCCTGCCTAAACCCCCACAGCCCTCCTGCTGCTCTAACTTCTCTGTTCCCATCTCAGCCTCCCTTGGCTCTTCCCTCTGAGTCCACTCCCCATGTGCATTTATTCAACCAATAGTACATGAGCACCTACTTGGTGCCAGGCCCAATGTTGGGCAAGGTCTGAAAACAGGACAAAGGCTGAACTCTCCTGTAGTAATTGGCCAGAGCTGCTTCCAGGCCCATCCCCTTCAAGGTGGCAAAGGCTAAAATGGACTGGTCTTTGAAGCACCCTCTGGAGCTCACTTCAGAGGCAAGATGACAGGTAATGAGCTTCAAAGCAGTGGAGCTAGCAGCTGATACAAACTGAGAGAAGGATGCTTGCAGCCCCTGAATACCCTGAGGTGGCCATGTCAGGGGAGCTAGAGCTTCTGGATAACCTCCCACACACCATCCATATACCAAGTTCTAGCATAGGCTACACTAGCTAAAGGGATCACAAGAGTTAATCCAGTCAGCCTCCTGCCTGCCCCTAACCATCCACGCCTTCTAAATAATGCAACCTGTTTGTCAATACAGTGCATTAAAATGTCTTCTTCCCTCATGCCACCCAGCACCGTGCTTTCCACCCCTAGTGCTAGAAGGTGCTAATCAGGTAGGCCTGGTGCTAATGGCAGAACTACCCCCCTAAAACTCCCTCTCCACTCCAGGACCCACTCCTTCATGTTTCCCTTGTATCTATCTGGCCACCTTGGTGGTGGGGACTGCCTGGGTCCTAATCCCAGCTCCATCACTCCCTAGCTGTGTAACCTTCAGCCAAGTTCTTCATGCAACCTCTACTTACCTAAGTTTCTTCATATGTAAAATGGGAATGATGATAGCAGTATCGACCTTACAGAATTGCCATGGGGGCTAAGTAAGTTAAAACATGCCAAGAATTTAGACGACTTCACTACTGCCACTGGTGTTATCATCATTACTATAGCCTGTTGCAGTGTCATAAATGCCACTAAAGAATAACAGACGAAGGGAGCACTGTAGGTGTGCATGGCCAGGGAGAGCTTTTCTGGATGAGGTGGGCTCTGAAGTGACAGAAAAGCCAGACCAAATGCCTAGGAGGTGGCAGGTTTGAGCATTGCATATCCCCAGGTCAGTGAAAAAGTGACAAGGCTGCAGAAAATACTATCAAGCAACAATAATGGCATCATTTTATTTATATTGTTGGATTTAATACTCAATAACCTCATGAGGTAGGCACATATCTCCATTTTATAGCTGAAAAAATGAAGGCTCAGAGAAGTTAAGCAATTTTCCCCAAGTCACACAGTGCTGTGTATTCTAGAGCTCCGGCTCTTCCCCATGACCCTCTGCTACCCCAGGCATCCTGTGCACAGCTTCTGCTCCACTCAGGCCCCTTTCCCACATTCCTCTCTGTGTTTTTCCCATTTAGAAGGTCCTGCTGGGGCAGGGGCTTCCCAGATCAGATGTTTGGGGACAAGCCCTTCCCACAAACTCCCTGCCTCTGTCCCAGCCTGACTTGATCTCAGCCTGGAGCAAAAAGGCTGCCTGCAGGTGCCTATCTCACACCTCAGACAGGCCAGCCTTTGGCCAGCCCACATAAAAGGCAGGAAATCCTAGGCCACCTCCCTGGAGCTCATTCCCTCTACCATGGGAACAGTTGCAGCGGGGGCAGAGGTTCCTCTGTGGTTGGGGAAGCTGCCGAGTTAGTCCCTGCTGCCATGGCTGTTGGGTGTGGTTTGGGTAAGACAACGAAGGCTGAGGGTCATGAGACCTGGGTTCCAAATCCTCTCTCACTAGAGACTATTCCCTTCCCTTCCCTAGGCCTCAGCTGGGGATCATCAGGGACCACTCTGGGGAAATCATATCGACTACCATACAGGGTTGCTCTGAAGAACAGAACGGATCACGGAAGTGAAAGTGCTTTGGAAACTGAAGAAATGGGAGGACTCGTTGTCATCATCATTAACTGCTAAGGGAAGGAATGGCTGAGCTGGTGTTTCTCCCTATCTGATTCACTCCTTTAGGTCCCACTGTGGGCATGGCTCATACTCATTTCCAGCTTCCCGAAAATACTCCCTTCCGTCTGCTCTCCATCCTCTACCAGTTCCAGCGATGAAACTAAGTGGCAGAAAAGCATGGTACACTGGAAGGCCCCATATATTCAGCTCATCAAACAGAGCACCAGGCTTGTCCTGCCAACAAGAAGAAGAGTATTAAATCTACCTTCCAAGGGCTCTCCAACCATGAGAGCTGGCCAACCAGAACAACAGACAAACCAGAGACAGGTGAATAAGGTGTTTGGACCCAAGATTCTGAGAGTTCAGAGGCTACCCACTGGGGTTGTCAGAAAAGGATTTTGGAGAAGTTGTCTGGAAAGTTCAGACTAGAAACAGGAGAGTGAGAAGCTTCCAGTGCCCCATTTCCTGCCCCCACACATTAAGGGGAGGAGGTCATAAACAGAGGCATGTAGGAAGGACAGTCATGAGGCTGGGAAGGGGGCGATCCCAGACCCAAGAAGGAAACTAAGAGGAGCTGAGGTCATATGGCCTAGAGAAGATACATGGGGACTTGAGTTCCATCCTCAGACCTCTGAAGGTCAGAGAGAGCAGACAGGGTCCAGGTGGTCCCAGGGGGTAGAGCTGGAACCCAGGGTTAGAAGCTTCAGGGAGGCACAGTTAAGTTCAACAATAAGAAAACACTTTTGGACATTCCACAGATGAAAGCAACTGCTTGAAACATATCGCACCCCCCAGGTATTGAAGATCGGTGAGCAGGAGCTGCACATGTACATGTCTGAAAGCCTGAAGCTTCAGGAGACTTGGACCTAGTGCCCTCTAAAGGCCCTTTTCCCATGAACTCTGTAAACTTCTAGAGGGACTGAAGGAGAAAGCGTAAAGGTGACTGGAGCTGGCTAGGCCCTCAGCTGCTTCCCACACAGACCTGGGATCCCAGGAGCACTGTGGGCTGGTACTACCCAGGGGGAGCAGGTTACTCATTAACTTGTAACTGAATGGGTCAGGGTGGCCACCTGGGACATACTCATGCATGGGGAGGGGCCAGAGAGCAAACTGCACAAAAGCCCATGCACAAGGAGAACCCAAGCTGTGGCAATTCAGGGCCCGGCCAGTTCAAACTGACCCAGCCAGCTAAGAATATTCAGTGAATAGGCCCGGCTGAATTTGAAGCCAGCTTGCCATTGCCCTGTAGATTAGAAAAAGATATTGAATAGGAACGCATACTTGGACAGCTGAAAGGCCTGAGACACCACCGAGTTCATGCCACCTGCCCCGACTACTTTACAGATGTTGAAAATTGAGGCCCAGAGAAAGCAAATATCTTCCCTAAAGTCACTCACAGACAGCCAGCTATGGTAAAGCAAAACCAGAAACCAAGTTTCCTGACTGTAGTAGGCTCACAGGGTTCACTAAATGTTGGTTCCTTTCCTTCCTGCTGAAACTTCAGAAAACTGCTTGTGGTCTGGAGCTTTCTAAATTAGGTCTGGGGCTGGGTCTGGGTCCTGGCCCAACCCTTCCCAAGCCCCACTGCTTGTCTAGATACAGGCTCTCTGAGGAAGGCATCCTCCTCCACTACAGAGGCCCTCAGCCTAGCAGCAGCAGCGTGTAACTAGTAGTCCCACTCCTTCCTCAGCCTAGTGTGGAGAGACCATAGCTGGACTGAAAACAGACACACACTCACACCACCTCACCCCATCCCCAGCAATGGCAGACCCTTTTGGTGGACACTTCTTGCTCTTTTAGACTTTCAAAGTCAGATCAGGGGTCAACTTCCCCTGGAAACACTCATACCCCTTTCTGACTCTGATGTCTAAAAAAAACTCCTTACCCCCACTAACCATCTGAATCCTTCTCAACTCAACTCCCCTGCCCTTCTCAATATCATGCAAGCTGAACCTATGGCCTTCAAACAGAGTGAATAACTACTTCTGTTTGCCCAAGTAAAGGACAGAGGGACAGAATTTTAACTGGCCCCAGAAGTTTCCATGATTGAATGTTTGTTAATGTCCCCTTGGGGGAAGGTGAGGGTTCACGATAGGGAACATTTAAGGCCTGGGGTGGACAGGGAGTTAGTTAATGACCATCCCCTAGAGGTAACTTTCCAAGGTGGTTATTATGTGGCTCAATTATTAACCATGCAGTGGCAGGACCCCAGGCTTGTTGGAAAGGGGCCACTCCTTTCTCGAGGACAGCCCAAGAGTAGGAGAGCATTACTGGGGTCTTTCTCTCCTTCTCTGGCAGACTGTGGTGGGGTGGATGGGGACAGAAGCCAGCATTGAGGGAAGCTCTCCCTCAGCCCAAATGGGGGTGGAGGAGGACTGGCCCGGATACTGAGGAAGTCAGCACACCCTTTCTGGGGCGGAAGGGAAAAGAGAGACAGTGAGGGTTTTTATCATGAATGAGAGAGGAAGTTCCAAGCTGGGCCCTGGTGATTAGATTGACAAGCTGGGAAAGACACTCATCCTGAGTGCATCCTGTTTTGCTTCGAACTGGCCTCAGGGGCCAGGGGCATGGGAGGGGCCTGAGTGGAGAGCAGCATCCCAGGAATTCTCTCAGGCCTGTGGACCTAGAGCTCCTGGGTGGCCCCGGAACTGAGGAGGCAAGTGGGAGAGTGAGAAAGTCTCATTTACTGCTGGAGCAATGAAGGCAAGAAGTCTGCAAGAAGCCTCCACAGGCCAGCCTCAAGATCTGGAGCCCCAGAGGTGGCTAACATCTGGGTTCAGACCTTTCCTGGGCCTCTCTTCCTAGGTTCAGCTCAAACGTTGCTACCTCTGTTAGTCACCTTCCCCTCAGCCAAAAGCAATCACTCCCTGGAATGGACTCCCAGGGCAGAATGTCTTCCTCAACAATTAGAAATATGAACATTGACCAGATATTTGATGATATCAAGGGACTGTTTTAGGTATAATGATGACAGTGTGGTTATTTTCACAAATCCCTATCTTTTAGATATATATATATATATTGAAATATTTATCTATAAATTGATAAGGTATCCAGGATTTGTTTCAAAATAACAAGAAAACGAGTGATCTTCGAAAATGCAGGAGACACCCTTATGGAAATTGGAACTGGCAACCAATTCCTGATCAAAACCCCAAGTGCCCATACCATAAGAGATAAGATAGACAAGTGGAACCTCATCAAACTGACAAGCTTCCGCAAAGCCAAAGAAACCATCAAGAGAGAGGGGAAAGAGCCCACAGAATGAGAAAAAATATTTGCCAACTGTATATCTGGCAAAGGTTTAACATCTAGGATCTACAAGGAACACAAACATGCCAAAAGGAAAAAACAAACAGCCCCATTAAAAAGTGGGCAAGCCTTTGGGAGGCTGAGGTGAGTGGATTGCCTGAGCCCGCGGGTTCGAGACCCGCCTGGGCAGCAAGACCTCATCTCTACAATAAATCAAAAAAG
>NW_007247402.1:55572-114682 GCF_000164805.1 Carlito syrichta
CAACTCAAAAAAAAAAAAAAAGTGGGCAAAAGACATGAATAGACATTTCTCAAAAGAAGATATACAGGCAGCCAACAGACACATGGAAAAGTGTTCAGCCTCACTAATCATCAGAGAGAAATGCAAATCAAAACCACATTGAGATACCACCTAACCCCAGTAAGAATGGTCATAATTAATAAAACAACAACAGATGCTGGTGAGGATGTGGAGAAAAAGAATGCTTCTACACTGCTGGTGGGAATGCAAACTAGTGCAGCCTCTCTGGAAGACAATGTGGCAATTTCTGAAAGAACTAGAAATTGACCTTTCATATGACCCAGCAATTTCCCTATTGGAAACATACCTGGAGGAGCTCAAGTCATTCTACCAAAAATATACCTGCACACGCATGTTTGTTGCAGCTCTATTCACAATAAAAAAAAATATGGAACCAATCATGCTGTCCATCGAAGCTGGACTGGATAAAACTGTGGTACATATACACAATGGAGTATTATGCAGCTGTAAAGAAGGACAAACATATGGACTTCGTAGCAACTTGGATGGATTTAGAGTCTATCATAGTCAGTGATCTATCACAGAAACAAAGAACAGAGTACCATATGTTCTCACTCATAATTGGACCTTGAAAAATTATTATAATACTATAAGAAAGGGATTGGCAGTAGTGGGAACCTGCCAGGGGAGGGGGTGGGATTGGCATTTGAGGGAAACTGCCAGGGGAGGGAGGGGCACACCTCATCAACAAGGGTACCTGCATAATGAACATTGGTATACCTAACCCTGAATTATACTCCACATCTTTAAAATAATGGAAAAAAAAGAAAAAAGTAAAATTAGTTGTGAGATTTAAAAAAAAAGAAAAGGAAACATGATAAACACAATAATTAAATAATCTATTGTTGGTTTGATAGTGGTAAATACTACAAAAAAAGAAAAAAGAAAGGGAGTGAAATGGGTAGGGGCATGGACAGGGCAAGACTAGCTGTGAGCTAATAACTGTTGAATTGGATGATGGGTACATGGGGTATTATTACACTAATTGTCTCTATTTTTATATGTGTTTTAAAGTCTTCATAATAAATTTTAAAAGTTCTCACTGAGGTAAAGAGTCATAGTGTCATGCATTATTTATGCCACTAACCCCCAAACTAGATGGCAGATTCCCTGAAGATGGGGGTCCCAACTCTGTGTCCTCCACAAGATCTAGCACCAAGCCTGAACTTAATGACTAATAATTTGTACAGCACATGGTCGTTTACAAAGTACTTAGCCATGGATCTGCTCATTTAATCCAGTGAAGTGGAAAAAATGAGAAACTGAGAGGCTGAGAGTTTAAGGGAACTGGCAGGGCCTGAATTTAAACCTTCATGTTTGCAACTCCCAAGTCCCTGTTTTTTGCTTTGGGCAACCCTGGACTCCTAAGGAACTTAACATTCAGTTTTAAAATTCCTGTGTGTGGTCGAGACAAACAGGAACAGCAACTGTTCAGCATGCAGGGCAAGAGGAAGCTCCACACAAAAACACAGCACTTCACACTTGTGACAAGTCCACTGATTCATATCTACCTCCCCCGACACATGTGCGTGCACATGTGTACACACAAACCTTAGTCACAGATGAATGGAGCCTTAACAAACATCTGACACCAGCAACCATGTGCCCAGCCAAGTGCTCAACTTTGGGGATGTGGGGTGGGAGAAAACATAATACTTCCCTAGACCTGGAGGAGCTCACACTTCACACCCTAACGCCCTTGCATCTTTGAAATCCCCTATCCCTATTTTATCTGCTGAACAGCCTCCCCAGGGTCCAGGGGCATGACACTTGATCCTATCCTATCTGGGAGCCCAAGGAAACAGTTCTCTCTTCTTTTCAAGCCAGAGGCAATTCCTTTTTCTAGCCAGAGAAGAGGTAAGGGCACAACCTGCCTTTATTAAACCTGCCAACTGTTGAACCTAAACTTTCCATGGCTGGAGCAAGGAGCTCCAGGAGTCTCCTAGCAGAAAAGCACCTGCAGCTACAACAGCATCCCAACTAGAGACTCCATCACCTCCTTCCTTTGGGACCTTGTTGCTTATGTGTCCCCATTGCTATCCCTATACCTGGATGCAGGGGTCCTCTGCTTCCTCTCCTGAATAGTCTCAATCATGGATTTTAGAACTTCAAAAAGACAGAGAGGGAAAAAGTTTGAGCCTTCTTAGTGCCACTTTCTTTGTTCCTCTGCTTGAGCTCAGGAGTCCATGGTGTTGTGTTTGATTAAGGAAGGCCCTGCCACTCTCCTCGCATGACTCACTGCCATCTCCCCCCCAGTACGCACACAGGGTACACAGCCCCTTTTCATTTATGCACCTTCATTCCGCCCCTCTTCTGGCTCCAGCCACCTTCAGCTACCATCTCTCAGTAGCCTCTCCTCTCCAGATGGGGGAGGAGTGCCGCAGGTGCACAGAGAGGTTTAGCATACTTCAAAAGTTGCTTAAGGTGTGCGAAGAAGGCCAGAGAACAGGGGAGACTGTGTCCAGTGTAAGATTTCCTAGTCCTAACTACAGACGTCCAGGGAGCAGAAATTCCAAATCCAAAATCTAGAACATGCACAAAAGCCCACATCCCTAAAATGAGGACCACCTCAAAATGTCCAACTGATGGCAGTTGTACCTCGAGGGTGAAATAGTTTCATCCCCTACCCCCAACAGCCACACAGAAACCAACTGCAGCTTTCTTCTCCATGCTCTTGGATTGCCCACCTTCCCACCACTAGACAGAGATTGTCCCTCCTTCATCCCAGGAGGGTGAAAGCGAGGGGGAAACTCAGAGAGCAAGGATACAGATGGAGGGGCTCACCACAAATCCTAGAGTGGGGGCGGGAGCAGGTTACACAGGAGGAGTCAGGGTTTGAAAATAGCCCAGAGTGTGATTCATTACCCTCTCCTCTGAGGGAGATAGAGTGAGACTGAGAGAAGCCAGGGCCCTGGAACAGGGGATAAGCATAAGTTCCAAACCAACCCAATATCTGGTGCCCCCAAATACACCAGCCTGTGAAAGAAAACTCCCACCTCTCCCCACCTTCCAACTGTTTGCTGTCCCCCTCTACACACACACACACACACACACACACACACACACACACACACGTTTTCCAGCTGGCTTAGCTGCATAATGACCACAGAGCTCTCAATATGCATCGCTCCTGCGGCCCCAAGCATCTCAGAGATAACCCTTTACCTGCCAATTATAAACCTGGCCCCAGGCACCAATGTCAGGGTAAGAGAGACTGGGCCCTGAAAGCAAGCTGCCCCAGTGTGGCTGAAAACACTGTGGCCCACAAAAGTACTATGACTTGCCCAAGGTCATATGAACTGGCTGAACCCCAGTTTCCTAAATCATAATTCAGTGCTGAACTTCAGTTTCCTGATTCGTAATTCAGTGTTCAACTTCAACAAATGTTGGTAGAAGAGACATGAAAATAACCCCAGACCATCTAATTTGGAAATCCCAAAAACTTCGACTAAAAGGGCTCTCCTCAGAAATTCTCTAATCCAAACCCATTTTGGACTTCATGGAGAAACTGAGCCCTAGAAAGATACGACTTATCGAAAATTTTTCACTTGGTCCCAGCAACTATCTCAATACCAAGAAATACTAATAAAGTCCTAGGCGTTTCCCAGAAGGGAAAGCAATGAGGCAGTGGCCCACGGAAAAGCCCATACAGCCGGGCTAGGGCTTCCTGGAAACGCTCTCGAAAGCAGAGAAAGGACAGGGCAGGAGAAGCGGCGCAACCCGGCCGCAGAACCTGAAGCCCTGGCGCCCCTGCCCAGCTGCCAGCCCCCTTCAAAGCGCCAGTGCGACGACTCCGGGATCCAGTCAAGCCCGGGGTAACTGGCGGACAGCTGCCTTCCACCGCCCCACTGGTGGGGTTTTGCTGAGACACTCGCGGCCTGCGCCCTCAGGGGTTCCCCGGTTTCGGCGACTCCGACCCCCAGTCCGGGAACGGAGGGGGCTCGCCTCTCTCCCTCCGCGTCCCCGGCGCACACTGCCCAGCGGAACCACTAGGAGAGGGGCCAGGTGGAGCGCGCCAGGCAAGCTAGCCGGGGCCAGGGAGTCCCGGGTCTTCGGCTCTCCCCCCTGTCGCCTCCCCAACTCCTACCTGGAGGCCACGTCTCCCTCTCTGGGTTTGGGGCCCGACAGAGAGGGAGTGGGCAGGAGGTGAGTGCAGGCGGGACTGCTCAGTTCAGGGCACGCGAGGCGCCTGGTGTCGGCCGGGGGTAACGGTGCCAACCAGAGGAGCAGCTGCTGCTGCTGCTTAGCCGTTGTCAACCCGAGACCACTTGCCGCGCAGGTGGGGAGCGAGCTGTGGCGAGCTGGGCTGTTGGGGATCCCCGCCCACCTATCCTCGACCAATGAGGGCACAGTCCCGGCCCACTGGACTCCCCAGAAAGTCGTCCAAACTGGAGTGGGCGGGACTCTGCCTGCTGGCTCCTCCAATCCCCGCACCACTGCCTTTCCCTCAGGTCACAGTGTTGGGAGGGAGGAGGTGCAAGCCCAGCCAGCGCCAAAGACAGCGGCTGAAGGAACGAGTTGGCCGGGCACACAAACTTATATTTATTGAGTTTTGAATGAATCTGGCACCATGTGAGGAACTTTAAATACATAGGCCATGTGCACAGAAGAGTTCAGTGATTTGCTCAGGATAATTTATGGGATGTCCAGAAGACACAACTTCGGTGAGATCTCATTTGAGCACGAAATTGTCATCCCTAACAAGCTCAGGCCCCAGCATCTGCAACTTCCCCAATACCCTCAGTTCTCTGTCTCCCCCAACCCAAGTCCAAACCTACCTCCGCAGAGAAATTTGTGGAAAACTCGGTACACCGGCAAGTACCACCACAAAGTCCATTCAAATTCAGTAAGAAACAAGAATATTAGGGTTTGATTTTTCTCTTTCCTTTCGTTGGAATAGTCAAACACAAGTTCACACCCCTGATTTCATTGTTGAATCGAGGACTCCTATTAGCCATGGCTGGTAGTACCCAAGATCTCATGCAGTTCAACTACTGTTCCCCACATTTACAAATGCAGAAACTCAGGGAAAGTGACATACTCAAGGCTACCCAGCAAATCTATGGCAAGAACAATATCTGTACACTGGTTATTTTCTCCATACCATTCTAAGAAGGCAGGAACTGCATCCAACTAATTTGCCTGCTAGAGTATCCAACACAGATGAAAGCAAAAATATCTGTTTCTTAGGACAAAAACTTTCTCAATGTCACCCAAGGCAATGACAGAGCCAGAATTAGCCTACTCCAGGTGCCCCTGCTCCCGTCTGGCTGTCAGTCTACTAGGCCATATTGAAATTCTCCCACCTTCCTTTTACCTGGCTCTGATGAGAATCAGAGGAGCCTTTCCTCTCAATGGCAGGACTGCAGCTGGTACTCTCCGGCAATTTGTTCAAGGTGAGCCATGTCCCTGTGGGTCTTTTAAGCATCCCTAAGGTGCTGGAGCCAAAGACATCTTGCTTGTGCACAATGTTAGAAAGACATAAAAAGGGGGACCCTGCAATAATTGTATCACTTTCTTAAGGGCAAGAAACCATGTCAGAGCCAATTCCATCTACCACAGGGTACCAAGCACAGTACTTACAGTAGTTTGCTAGCAGATAAATGAATGTTGAAAGAAATTCAAAGGATAGCCATAAATACATTACGATTATATGAATAATAAGCAAACTCGACTTATCTTTTAGTAGATATATGTAACTGAATCAGATATGCTGGACTCTGAACACCAGTTGTTTCTTTTAAAAAGAGCAATAAAACCAAAAAGCTAAAAGCGGGGGAACGGGAGTAGTACAAAAACTATAAAAAGAAAACTACAAAAAAAGGGCAACCGCCATAAATAACTAGAATGAGAGCTTACAAGTGCCTGGTGCAGAGTAGGTGTTCAATAAAAACTTTCATTGAGCCGGGTTCGGTGGCTCAGCCTGTAATCCCGCGCCTTTGGGAGGCTGAGGTGAGTGAATTGCCTGAGCCCGCGGGTTCGAGACTCACCTGGGCAGCGAGACCTCATCTTTACAAAAATCAAAAAATCAGCCGGGCGTGGTAGCACATGCCTATAATTCCAGCGACTCGGAAGGCTGAGGCGGAAGGATCGCCGGAGCCCAGCAGGTCGAGGCTGCGGTGGCCAGGAGCAGCCACTGCACTCCAGTCTGGGCGACAGAGTGAGACTCCAACTCAAAAAAAAAAAAACTTTCATTGAGTGACAGCGAACACAACAGTCAGGGAGGTACAATCATATTGCCACACACCTTACGACATTTTGAAGTAGTCCAAGTAATGTCAGGGCTATTTCTTTTGCTGTGTGTGTGTGTGTGTGTGTGTGTGTTTTAATTTCCCTCTCTTATCCCACCAGGAAAGCTCAGAAGGACAAAGACAACTCATCCCCTTCAACACCACGGTTAGTCGCTGTTCCCCCAACCTAAGACAGTCTTGCATGGTGAAAAAGCCTGTGTGTGTGTGTGTGTGTGTGTGTGTGTGTGTGTGTGTGTGTGTGTGTTCATTCTACCACGTTCACAGACCAGGTGGGTCATACAAAGGGGAGTATAATGGGCTCCAGAGCCAGATAGCCTGTGTACAAATCTCAACTGTGGTACTCGCTAGTCATGTGCCTCAGTTTTCTCATCTGGAATGCATGGATGATAATCACAGTACTGACCTTACATGGCTGTGGAGCAGATCCACTGGGCTAAATAAACACTCAGAATGGGGGCTGGACCATAGTAAGTGCTCATCAGTGTTAGATATGGTTACAGAGTCACCTGGCAATGATAGAAAGAGAAAGTAGGAGAGCTAAATGCCAGTCACAGTTCTACCACATTCTGGCTATGTCACCCAGGATAAGTCAATGTGTCATTCTAACCATCAGTTTTTTCACCTATACACCAAGACTAAAGCATAATACCCAGTGGGCAAAGTGGAGACAATGAATGTGAGTGTGTACTATAAAAGCAGGAGGCAGAATGGCACTGAAGGTGCTAGAAAGCTAAACTTTTCTTTAGGGCTGAGCAGCCCTTGTCTTGTAAGCTGTGGCAAAGAGCAGCTTCATACACCATTCCTCTGAACCTCACTCTGAGACCCTTGGGTCCCAAAAAGGGCCTATCAGAGCTTCCCAACAGTCCCTATACCCCTCTCTTCTAGGGAATAGAAGTTCCTTGAATGGCTAAAAGGAGATCCATGTCCACACTCTGGAATGACTGAGGTTAAGGTCAGAAAGAAATCAAACAGACTCCTCCACTACTCTTTTCCATAGGCGCTAAAGGAGTAACAGCAAATCATTCCAGAGAACTCAGTTGGGAAGGGTAAGGAAATAGGAGCAGTGAGGGGAAACTGAACGATACCAGACCAGCCCCAACCAGCACATGACTACGGGTGCCCTCACACACAGGCTTTCACACTTGTACACACATTCCTGCATGCCTCATCGAAGCCAACCAGGCAGGCCTAAGAGAGGAAAAGACAGCTCCCAGGTGGCCTGGGGCCCCCACCCAGCATCATGAAAGGAGGCTATTGATCAAGTCCTACAAGATGGGATAGTCACAGTTCATTAAACAACAAAAATTCTGTGGAGCTGTGGCCATGAAAGAAGGATTTGCACTAAGAGGGCAGCCTGAGCAGGGTGCAGATGTGGGCAGAAGGGATACAGTGGTAGGGAGAGGCTTGCAAAGATAAGGGCCACACAGGCACCTGTCTGTACTTTGCCAAGTGTAGATGGGTGACAGAGAACTATATCCTAAGAGGTACACAAAGGCACCCTCTCATCCCATAGCCCAGAGACTACCGTGGTTGTGCCCAATCCAACCCCCCAGCCCTTCACTCTGTCTGGTTTAGTCTCAGCCCACGATCTTGCTCTCTCCTGGCTAGGCCCAGTTTCCTCATCTGGAAAAACAGGCTGGAACCTGGTTCTAGGGTCCCTTCTTCCCAGAACATGTTCTGCATCTGTGAGCTTCTTTGTGTGGTCCCATGAGGGCAGGGTTTCTAGAAGTCCAACCTCTATGATGCTTGTGCAGAGGAAGGGGGTAAGAGTGTCACCAGGATCATCTGAGGATGGGGGGCAGCTACGGCAGGGCTAGAAAGCAGAGGAAAATGGGGGAAAGGAAGAGTCGGGGTTGAGGGATAAGACCGGGAAAGGGAGGGGGCTAAGGCCAAGCCTGCACAGAAGCCTGGAGCCCTGCTCTCTGCCCCAGCATTGTCCCCAGCATTGCTCCCAATTCACCCTGGGGCTCTGGGCATCCAGGGTCCCTGAACAGACCTCATGATCCTGTCTCCTTCCTAGGATCCCTTCGGGTGTCCCTCTGGGGCTGCAACTTCCAAGACAAAACATGGGAGGGTGAGGAGGAGATGGAGAAGGCAGAAAGAAGGGTTCCATTGTCAACCCACCATGGCCTGACCTCATGCTGCAACCAGACCCGGTGTCCAGGATGTTGCAGGGCCACTTGGGGAGAGGTGTGTGGCTTTTTCAGGCCCTGCCCCCAGCCTGGCCTGGCCCAGCCCCATGATGATGGGTCTTTAATGCTTGGCAATCTTAATTCAGGCTAACTGAACCTGTCCCCTGACCAGCCACCTTATAGTTTCCTGACCTTGAAGGGCAACCCTCAGGGGCCCCAGGATGCCATCAAAGAGGGCATGGCAAGTGTACTGAGGGTCAAGGGCCCCTCAGTAAAGGGGTCTGGGCTCTGCTTGGCCTTAGCGTCCCTGTCCCCTCTCAGTGAGCTCTTCCCCAAGCACAGTCCCCTCCACATGCCCTTACACACACACACACACATTCTAACTAAATGAGAGTTCTGATCTGCCCCTCAGTCAGGGCTGGGACTTCTCACACACATGCATAAATTCGTCCCATAATGTGGGTTCCCAAACCTTGTCTGGCATCAGCAAGAGACAGGGGTGGAAAGTGGGGCAAACATGCCCATGGCTAGGGTCCCTGCCTTCCTAGAGCGTCTACTCCAGCAGGGGAGGCGATGGCAGTCCCCGATGGTGAATGACCAACCCAGACAGGTGGACAGCCAGGTCAGGACCCAGAGGACAGGAAGGGAGAGGCAGCAAGGCTCCCAGCATGGACAGGGCCTTATGTCTCTGGATCAACAGACCCCTTGGAAATGGCTCCTGGGCCCCACCCTCACTGAGGCCCCTGGGTCAGGAGCCATGCCACTGTCACTCTGGTTTCTGCTTTGTTTCTACCACAGAGAAGCTGTGTGACCTGGTTGAGTCTTGCCCTCTGTGGGTCTCAGTGTCCCCATATGTACAATCAAACAGGATCTCCAAGGGCCCTGTGTTTCAGTATGTTCAAATTCCATAACAAACCCAGGGTGAGAAACCCAAGCTTATTTGTATTTCCTGCCATTTGAGTGGAATCAATAGAGAATTAGAGCTGGGTGCAGTAATCCCAGCTACTTGGGAGGCTAAGGTGAGAAGATCACTTGAGCTCAAGAGTTTGAGGCCAGCCTGGGCCAAGATAATGTCGAGAGAGAGGAAGAGAAGAGGAAGAGGAGAAGAAGAAGAGGAAGAGGAAGAGGAGAATAGCACAGAGGAAAAGTAGTTGGCAAAGTCTGGAAATTTAAGTGCCCCAAAACATTATATTTTTTCCAATTAAAAAAAAAAAGACAATGCCAGTCTTTGAGAGATCCCTTAGAGTCCAAAGAGATCTTGGGATGGAGCTCCCAGGCAATGCGAGTTAACTAGAAAGGTGCTGCTAGGGAGGCTGTGCTGTGTCCTGCATCTGGGGTCCAGAGTTAGAAGGTTATGGGCTCTTGAAGTGATAGGAGGGTGTAGGGAGCTACAGTGATAACACCCAAGGATATGGAGACCAAAGAAAGGGATGAAAGGACAGACAATGGAATGATGAGGGAAAAATACAGACTGAGAGTCAGACATATAGAAGAACAGGAAGACAGACAGGATAGACATGCAGACGCCAGAGGCAGAGACAAGGAAAGTGCTGAAGGAATAAGGGTAAGAGACATACTGGCACTAAACTCCTACTGTGAGTTAGCAACCAAAACGGTGTTTTTTCTGAGTGGAGGATGAAGGCAGAAGCTGGTGGGGACGAAGTCGGATAAACAACCGGAAAGAGGGCATGGGGCACCCACGGGGCCGGGTGAGACCTGGCTACGAATCAGAAGAAAGCCACTGCGCAGGGTGGAAGGCCTGAAACAGGGGGACTGCCAGCCAGGGGTGGGGCTTTTAGACAAACTAACATAGAACTAATAGATGAAAACGGACTGGAACTCAAGACCGAGGCAAGGAGGACGGGGCGCTTCGACGCCTGGGTCTGCCGGGTTGCTGTTCACCTGGTTTCCAGAGCGGCGGGTCCTCCCGGGTGTCCTTCACACTCCACGGAATCCACGTCCGGGCTTTCGGGAGCCGCCACTCTGGCCCCCAGCCCCGCGCCTTGGCCATGTGTCCGTGGGCGCCGCCCGCGCCAAGCGACTCCGGAGCCCGCAAGCGAGCCAGCAAGCCGGAGTGCGGGCGCCTGGGGGCTTACACCAGGACTGCGGGGACCGGCAGGGAAAGCAGGGAGGGAGGGGCTGAACGGACTGCCGCTGTGGTTACCCCGCCCCTCGGTTGCACTAGAAAGTTCCACGCCCCCACCGTGAGCAGGAACTGCCGCTTCTCTAGCTCCACTAGCCTCACGTAGTCATCTACTTCTTTACTCCGCATCTTCACCATTGGGCCCTTCACCGAGTTGGAGTCACCCTTTCACCTTCTTGTGGGCCCTCTATTTGAGAGGTGTCCCACTATTGACCTCCCTGTTTCCTGCTCCCATACCCCAGTGTGAGATAGTGGGGGGGGCTTCCCATTTATCAAGTCAGCCCCTCCTCCTCCTGTCTGTCCTCAAATCTCATCAACCATGTGATATGGAGGAAGACCTCTGCAACAGTCAGATGGAGAGGGGAACAATGGCTCCTGCCCTCTAGACAACTGACTCACTCCTCAGCCTCCTCCATCCCCCTGCGTTTCACATTTCCCACTAGCTTTTCACATTTCCAACTAGCTTTTGACATTTCCAACTAGCTGGCCAGAGCATCAGAATGAAGCTGGGTTCCACCAGTGACACCTTGAAATTCTTCTAGTATCAAGAATCTCCAGGAGTTGAAGCAGTCCTTATAGACTGTTACAGAGGAAAAATTGGCCCAAGAATGCAAATGACTTGGCTATCATCTAAACTGGGACAATTATCTCTAGTTGCAGGACTGCTGTAAGGATCTGAAGGGCTGAGTGTAGTGCCTGGCACACAGTACAGGCTCCATAAAGATTAGCTTTTATTCTCAAAGAGTCCAGCCCTGGGGATTTAGCGCGCACGCGCGCGCGAGCGCGCGCACACACACACACACACACACACACACACACACACACACACACAGCTGGACCCAGGACTTCACAGTACGTAACCCTATCTCTTAGCCCAACTCCTTACCCCCCGCCCACAGCAAGCAAACTTGCCTTACCTGATCTGGGGACCGAAGGGGGTCCTGGCTAAATTTGTTTACAGTGGTAGGAGGGCTAAAAGTTGCAGCCAACTCTCAGACCAGGTCATTTCCACTCCACTTCTGTTGGTAGCCAGTAATTCTAATACTGGCTCTGCACTAGCTGGCATAACATGGGCAGTTTCTCCTCTCAAAGCTTCAGTTTCCTCATCTGTAAAATGAGGATAATAATCCTATGACACAATGGAAATAATGAATGTGTTTGTGAATGATAAGGGGGTACACAGGCGAGTGTCACAGCCCCTTCTGTCCACTATCTCCATACCTTGTGTCTAGAGTCTAAACACCCTTATTTGTGAGAGTAGACTAGGAAAAAGAAGAGGAGTTTGCAATTGATGTGTGATTATGTGCATGAGATTTGCACCCACTTTTCATGGACTCAGTGTCAGAGCTGGAAAGGAATTAGGGGTTAATCTCTAATGTTGATCTCCATGTCATTTGGCCATTCACCCCTTTTTCCCAGGGCAGTGCTGGCACATAGTAGGTGTTGACAAAATATTTACTGACTGAATGAATGCATTTTTTTTTCTTTTTTTTTTTTTTTTTTGAGTTCGAGTCTCACTCTGTCGTCCAGACTGGAGTGCAGTGGCCGCTCCCGGCCACCGCAGCCTCGACCTGCTGGGCTCCGGTGATCCTTCCGCCTCAGTCTTCCAAGTAGCCGGAACTACAGGCGCGCGCTACCATGCCCGGCTGATTTTTGATTTATTGTAGAGATGAGGTCTCGCCAAGTTGCCCAGGCGGGTCTCAAACCCGCGGGCTCAGGTAATCCACTCACCTCAGCCTCCCAAAGGCGCAGGATTACAGGCTGAGCCACCGAGCCCGGCTGAATGCATTTTTCACATGGGGAAGAGGACTTGTCCAAGGTCACACAGCGAATTTGGTTCCGAGCCAAGGCAGATCTGACTCTGTTCCATCTAATAGTACATTCTACTTCATGGAATTATTTTTGGTTTCCCCCAAATGATCATAAGTCAGTGGGAAGCCAATTTTTCTCTCCCAGCACCCTCTGACATATCAGCAATCGTCATTTTGGACTAGTCCAGCCTGGACAAGCAGCCACTGGAATAACCCTTTCTGTGCCCAGTTTGGTGCTGCCCTGTTTCCAACAGCCCCGATGCTGCCTCTGCCACGGGGTTAAGTTCTCCACTGAGGAAAAGGAGGCCCCAGTCCGCTTCCTCTGAGCAAAGGAGTTTCCCTTTTGCTCTCTGGTTGGACGGGAGTGCGGGACACAGCCCCTGGCAGCAGCAGCCTAGAAGGAAGGGCGGCAGCAGCCACTTCCTACACTGCTAAGGCATCTCCCTCCCTGGCCAGTTCCTCCCTTATTTCCTGAGTTCTGCCTCTTCAGCCCAAGCCAGAGCAGTGATATGAAAGAGCTCCAAAGATTGACTTGAATCACAGACCCTTGGAGCTGGGAGGAACCTTTGAGGTCATTTATTCCACCTCCCCACCACCACCACTGCAGGAATACCCGTTGTTAGCAAAGAGGGAGGCACATTACCAAACCCCTTACAACTTTAAGTTCTAACTGCATAAATTGGACAGTGTGACACCTAGCTGGCAATGTTGCTGTAGGAGGAGATGCACGAATAGAATTAATAAAAGTTGATGTGTATTGAGCACTAGCAGTATGCCTGACATTGTCCTAAGTGCTTTTCATTTCATTCTTACCACACCCTCTAAAACAGGTATACCGTTATCATCATCCCCCCCACCATCACCACTTTACAGATGGAAAAACTCAGGGATAACAAATATCTCATAACTTGCTACGTTCACACAGCTCATAAAGCAGCAATGGCAGGATTAGGACCTTGAGCCTCCACACTCACCGACATAATGGTGATGATCATCCTCACCCCCAAGAGAATGATCCACCCACCTGAGGGCTCCACAAATTCACAGGTGTCTGTGTCACTGTAACTTTCGTATTCAGGTATCTGTAAGGACTGAAGGGGTTTGGCACTCAGGAAGAAGTTTGGCACAGAGTTAGTGCTTAGAGAATATTCTTTCAAGAGTTGAATGAAGAGTAAATGAGTGAGTAGGTGGGTGGGTGGGTGAGTAGAAAGCCCAGAAGTAGCCTTGGCCAAACCAAATGGTGGCTGAGAGATTTGAGATTTTCTTTCCCTAATGCCACTGGGATGAAGCAGCATAAAAATGACACAATGAAGTACAACCACAGGTGGTGAAAGCAGACGAGAGAAGCACTCCCACCTCCACCCCTATATCCTGCCATTTGTGTGGCTGGGCCAAACCTGGCACCCTGACCATAAAGCCATTGGGCTGATTAGGTATCTAGTTTACCCTCAAAGCCAGCAGTTCTGGGGTCTGTCCTGGAGAACTGTGCTCACCAACTTCTTTTTCCCCGCTCAAAGGCCCCATGCCTGCCTTTGTAATTCAGAGGTTCATGTGGAAAAGGGAGGAGGGCTTAGATGTCCAGGGAATTGGGGTTTGTTGCATTTGGTCTCAAACATGTTTCAGTAAACTACTGTCCTTCTCTTGCTGGCTGAATGCACTTGGCGGAAAAGTAAAAGGGAGCTTGAGCACAACTCTGGCCTCAAGTCCTGACTCTGCCATCTAGTAGTTGTGTAACCTTTGGCAAATTACTGAGCATCAGTTTCTTCACCTAGAAAATGGACATTTTTTTTTGTCCTGTAAATCTCAAGATAATGAACTTGAGAGCACTTTGTAAGTGTAAAATGACCAAACACTGATGGAATCCCAGTGGGAGTGCTACTTCCAGCAGTGTGCTGCAGCTCTCTGATTGAAGGCCCAAGTTTCAGCCTTCCACTTATCTTTCCCTTGCTATGGAGGACTGTGGCCCAGTCATTCGCTTTCTCTGGGCTTTAGTAAACCAGGAAGGATAATTCCTAGATCTCTGCCTTCAAGTCTTAGCAGGGTTGCTGAATGGCAGCAACGGTGTATATATGTACAGATTTTATCAGCTCCAGAGAAGGCTCCCCTAAGAACTGCAAATCTCAAAGCAGGCTTGGATGTAAACACCAGCTTCAACACAGTCTACTAGATGGCATGCCTTATCATTTCTCTGAGCCTCAGTTTCCTCACTTGTTAAATGGAGACAACAAGTACCTCCCTGAACTGTTATGTGGATCAAATGCAAAACCATCAATAAGATATGTTTGTCAGTGGGAAACTAACCCCTTACCCCCTTAGTCTTTCCTTGCTGCTTTCTTCCTGCCCTTGTATCATGTAGGCTGCTCAGTTCTGATGCTTACTAATTCTTTCCTTTATCCTTCCTTTATCTGGGAAGTAGTAACGGTGCCCACCCACCACTGACCCCACTCCTACTCCCTAGCCTTAGTACACACAACCGTCCCCTCAGTCAGTGCTTGCAGAAGCCCCTTTTCCTCTTCCTATCACCTGGCTGGGTGCAGCACCAACACACTGTAACACATGACCTACATACAGTGTGGCTCAGGGTTCCAGGGCTCTGCCCATCTGGGCAATTGGCCTTGCCATGAACAACAGCTGTGCTGGTGTCAAAGGAGTTGTTTGTAGCTGGGAGTCAGTAATTTGCCTCCTGCAGGCCTACCCTCTTGTGACCAGCTGGGGGGCTTGTTTGCATCCATCACTTGGTGTGTCCCCTCAGAGTCTAGGTCAGTGTCTGAGAGAGCACCAAGTAGTCAGGGCCTCCACACAAACCCAACCTAGACCTGGTGGGCACTTATCATCTGGTCTGCCCCATCATCAGGTGCAGATAAAGATCCCGAGACCCGCCGGGCTCGGTGGCTCAGCCTGTAATCCCACGCCTTTGGGAGGCTGAGGTGAGTGGATTGCCTGAGCCCGCGGGTTCGATTCCCGCCTGGGCAGCGAGACCTCATCTCTACAATAAATCAAAAAATCAGCCGGGCGTGGTAGCGCACGCCTGTAATTCCGGCTACTCGGAAGGCTGAGGCGGAAGGATCGCCAGAGCCCAGCAGGTTGAGGCTGCGGTGGCCGGGAGCGGCCACTGCACTCCAGTCTGGGCGACTGAGTGAGATTCCAACTAAAAAAAAAGATCCCGAGACCCACCCAGAGAGAGGCAAGTAACTCAGGGCTCTGCGCTTGAGCTTTGCCTTCCAGTATTTGCCCCTGCCTTGCTCAGTCCTGCAGAGTCAATCTTCCAGGGCTCCCATGGGCCCTGAGTGCTCAAAAGATCAGGTCAGAAAAAGGGATTCCAGAGATGCCTCAAAGTTCTAAAGAAGTTCTCTGGAGGAAGTTCTTCTATAATTTCTCGGTGTGGTGTCCCCGGATAACCTATGCTGAAGTCCTGGAAACAAAAATTTGCAGCACATAGGTTCTTAGGTAAACAGCGTTGGCAGTGGTGCACCTTGAACAGATAGGTGCGCATGCACATGTAAGCTGTGAAAAGGGCAGAGCACCGGTAAAGTCCCCCCACTTACTTCCCAGACAACAATGGGTTGGAAGACAGGCTGCCATCCCAGAACCCTGGAGGAGAAGGAGCCTTGTGACAATGCTAACTCAGGCCAGGAGCCCAATCAGAAGGCCTGGATGGTGGGATTTAGTCCCAGGCCAGCTTCATCCCAAAGACTGGAGACCTAAGGGAGAGGGAACTACATCCTTTTTCACAACAGAACCCCAAACTCTGTGAAGAGAAAGGCTTCACATGTCTTTATCTGTAAAATGGAGTCTGGGGTAGCCTCAGCAGGATATGAATGTCCAGTGGGGTTGGTCGTGCTCAAGGGATCTCCCTTCCTTCCTGCTCGTCCTCCTTTCCTAGCTCTTCTTTGCCCAAGACTTGGATGTTCTGTGTTCTAGTTTAACCAAGGAGGGGGTTCTCTTTGACCAAATTATTGTCTCCCCAGGCTTGTGGAGCCAGTCCTAATCCTCACTCTGCCTTTGAATTGCTGTATAATCTTGGGTATGTGACTTGCCCTCTCAGGATTATGATATCTTCATCTGAGCATAAAAAGTTTGAATGGACTAGATCAGTGGCCAGGAAGAAGCCTCAAGGCCTATTATGAGTATATTAGGGAAGGGGAGAACAAGGGAAAGCTGAGCCACGAGGCTCCAGGCCCCCGTCTGTGTCCTACCATGCTGCTTCTATCTGTTTTATACGTTGGCTTCACCGAGAATTCGGTTTGGGGAGAAGGGTCAGCATCTAAGGAAGTTTTAAAAGCCAATGGACCAGATAGGTTCTTCTTGCTCCTGAGTCTCAGTTACCTTCTGAGTACAAGTAAAATTTTAGAACAGCACCCAGCACATGATGATGATGACAACAATAGTTACCATTTATTGAGCACTAGCTATGTGCCAGACGTTGTTCAAAGGCTGTATACTTAGGTCAACTCATTTGATCTTACCAAACTTTCTCAGGAAGGCACTATTATTATCCTCATTTTACAGATAAAGACATTGAGGCACAGAAAAGTTTGGCAACTTGTCCAAGATCACACAACTGGGTACAACTGGGATATGAATGCAGGTAGTTTGGCTCCAGTGTCCTCATTCTTAATCAGTATATGCATTGTTTCTTATTATATATTTAGCTTTATTCTTGTTGTTTTCATTGGCAACTTATTTTATCCTCATCTGTAAAATGGGCTGAGTTCACCTCACAATGTGACTGTGTGACCAAAATCAGATCACAGCTGTAGAGCAGACAAGGTAGTGTTTGCTCTGCAGCCAGGCCAGTCTGCACAGTGCCCTCATGTTGGTGTGCCAAACCTGCTTAGGTCAAGCCTACTGAAAGCCTACTGTCTGGAGCCGCTTCCTCAAACAATGGACAGTGGAAACGTGCTGAGTTTGCTAAGAAAAGAAGGACTGGCTTGCGTGCTCAGGACCTAGACAAAATCAGACAGTAGATCTGGTGGGAACTTGTAAGGTGCCTGGATGCCCCACATGGGACAGGACTCTACTGATTTGCTGTGCTTCAGTCCTTACTGACCCTGTCACTCTCAGTCCCCTCCATTCGCCTGGTTTGGCCTTCCTTCTTCCCTTTTTACTCCTTCCCTGGCCCCCTCTATTATTCTCCTCCTCTCTCCTCCCTCTCTTTGCTCAACAAGGCTCATAATAACTTGCTAAATCACAACCTTTATATTTCTTCTAGTTCCAATTTCCAAGGAAATTTTACAGCTGGTCCAGACTGCTTCTCCTGATTGATCCTCCCTTCTCAGGCCACATCCATCTCTTCTCAGGTCCCACCCACCTTCCCCAAGCTAGTTTCCTTGACTTTAACCCCTCAGCAGTGCATAGTAAATTGGAGAGGCTTACTCCTTTTACCCCATGCTTCTCTGTCAGAGCCACTAACTCCCTGGGCAAGTCCCTTCCCTTTTTTGGGTCTCGGTTTCCCTATCTGTTAAAGGTTGAAAGAGAGTGATGGAGGTTGGACTAAATGATACCTGAGGAGTTTTCCAGCTCTAATTTGCAAGAGTTTTACATCTAATCCATTTAGAAATTTGAATCTTCCTGGCCACTTCTTCCTACTTCCTTTATGTATGGTGTGGGGAGGAGCAGGGAACTATGAAAGCATTAGTTGAGGTAAGAATATGAGGAAACAGGAGCTGAGACAGGTAGAGAGTAGGAACAAGAGTTGAAGAATCTTCAAAGTAACAAAAGCACACTGGGGCCATGAGGCTGGGCCAATGCCCTCTTGGTGGAGGAGTAGCATTTTGCAAACCAAGTAACTTTAGAAAAATTGTCCCCTCAGCTGGATTTGGCTTCAAAGAAAAGTCAAGGAGCTATGTACCCAAAACAAGGGCAGGAGCAGTGCACCAACACCTCCAGGTGTGGTACAACCTATATGCCCTGACATTGCATTTGCATGTTTTGGACAAACTGCAAATAGGGACAATGGGGACACAGCCCCAGATGGGCCAAGGTTTCTGTTTCAAAAGTATTTCCAGTCAAGTCAAAGAGACAAGCGTGAAGAGAAGCAGTTTCCAAGGGTCTTTCATCTCTTCTGTCTCATTTGGCCCTTACACCAACCCTGTGAGAAGCAGGAAAGGAATTGTTATCCCAGCAGAGACTGGGAGTCAAAGAGGACATGTTGATTCACCCAAGTGGGTCTGACCAGCGAGTGGTGAGCTGAGACTCAAATTCAAGTGTTTAGACTCCAGAGCCAGTGCTCAGTTCAAATCATCATGATCTTGCATTGTCTTTCTTTCTTTTTACTTTTATTTATTTATTTTTTGAGTCAGGGTCTCACTGTGTTGCCCAGGCTGGAGTACAGTGGCATGATCATGGTTCACCACAGCCTCGACCACCTGGGCTCAGGCTATCTTACCTCATCAGCCTCCCGAGTAGCTGGGGCTACAAGTGTGTACCACTACACCTGGCTAAATTTTTTATTTTTTTTTGTAGAGACGAGGTCTCTCTATGTTGCTTAGGCTGGTCTCAAACTCCTGGGCTCAGGCAGTCCTCTTGCCTCAGCCTCCCAAAGTGCTGGAACTAGAGGCATGAGCCACGGCGCCTAGCCATTCTTGGATTTTCAATAGCTTTCACAATAGAAGATTCCTGGATAGCTACAATAAAATTTATTAACAGTGGCTAACTCTGGAAAATAAGAGTAAGAGGTTATGGAAATTTGGCTGTCCATTTTGTATCCAGATATACAGGTTGGAATTTTTACTCAGAACATATATTTTATTTTTAATCCATATGCGAAAGGAAATAGCTCAAACACAAGGCAGAACATGATCCATGCTATAAGACAGATACACAGTATGCTGAGGATTTGAAAGAGGGCAGGGATAATATTTGAGCAGAGCTTTGAAGAATGGCAAAAGTCAGAAAAGAACAGACTGAGATGAAGTGTGGGAAATCCAAGAATCCCAGAGATTGCAGAAGTCAGCCATTCCAACTCAGCAGCTGTTGCAGACTTCTGAGACAACCAGCCTGCCTAGAAGGGATTCTTCCTGAACAATTAGTTGCATGCAGTGGGTAGGATTTCCTGTTTTCTCTCCTTTCCTCTTTTTATATTGTGAAGTACCTGGGCCAGAGCCCAGAGTTTGGGAAATACCTGCTATATCCACAAACCTCTTACCTGGACTGTGATCTCACCTTACTCTGGAGATGCCGAGCTAGCCAGTTTGGCCAGAAAGGAATAGAAGGAAAGAGCCACAGGGACCAGCAGACATAAAAAAACAGAAGGAAGTGCCAGCCAGACATGCCCCCCCACCTCACAGCTGCTTTGCACTTTTTCATCAGGTTCCTGGATTCACTGTCAGACTATCATCAGATGATCAGATTGATCAGATGTTTGACAAATCACACTGTTCACATCTGTGGAAGAGCAAGGCCAAACCCCTTTCCAGTTAAGGGTCATATAAACATAGTGTGAAGGAGCTCAAAAGGCCTTAGAGATCACTGGATCCAACTCTTTCATTTTAATGATGGGGAAATTGGGCCCCAGAGAGAAAAGGAGACTTACCTAAGATCACAGAGCCTATTAGCAGCCATTCAACATATCATGCCTGGTTGTACTTTAGTCCCAGTGATGAATGACCCTTACTATGAACTGGGCCTCTTAGGGCCTCATTGGGTGACATAGGAAAGAAAGCACATCTGGTCTTTGGAGACCTGAGGTATATGAAGCACATCTGATTCTTCCATCACTCCACCCCAAGTTCCCCTCTGGCCTACACACTGCCTCCCTGGAGTGGGGGTGGAGCTCTGAAGTCACAATTCAACATCTGCCCTCCCCATCCCAGAGGCCTGAGGGCTCATTCCTGAGGTCTCAGCTCCTGCTTTCTTAATCTCAAATCAGACTTCTGGACTGGAGAAAACATCTTCCCCTCCCCCCTTCCCACTGCCTGTACTAGTCATGGTAGTGATTGAATAATCATTTAATAACTAAAATGTGTGTATTGCCTGGGAGCTCATAGAGCAGTCTTAACTCCCATTATCACACTTAGGTCTCACAAAAACCCAGGAATTGGGTATTTTTATTCATATTTTAAAGCTGAGAAAACTGAAGCTCAGAGGGGTGATGACACAGCTAGTAAGTGGCAAAGTCAGAATTCAGACCCAGAGCTGTTTGACTTTTCCAGAAACTGAGTTCTTTCCATCACTCTAAGACTACCTTTTGTGCTTGTTTCATGGCAAGGATGGATAGACAGATAGGTGGATGGGTGGTGGATGAGTAGATGGATGGATGGATGGATGGATGGGTAGATGGAGTAAATAATTTCCAGCACTCTCTCTTTCTGTGGCTGGCTCTGTATTAGAAGTAAGGATACAGAGAGAAATGAGACAAAGTTTCTATCCTCAAAGAGCCCACCCTTTTAACCATTGCTTCTTAGACTTTTGCACTAATGTATCCTCAATGAACAGAATAAATTCACTCCCAGCTCCCTAGGAGCTGGAGGAGAATCCTACACAATCAGCCACACATGAGAATTTTTTTTTAAGTCTCTGCTTTTATCTTATAAATTCATTGAATTTTGTATGTTATTCCACAACAGTTCTAAGCTTCTTTTAATATAAAATGATGTTTTGCACCCAGATCTTTTTGGAAAAACAAGCCATTCCAAGCAGATGAGACAGTGGTATGTTTTTGTGTGATGAAGTTCTTGTTATATATACTATGAAACCAAAATTTTGGTAAAGGGGCTGTGTGGGTGTGAGAGAGACAGACACATGTACATGTCTGCCTGTAGAAGATCTAGAAGTAGAGCTGATTTCCTTGTGGGACCAGATGTTTCTTAGGCACCCAAAAACGAATAATCCATACATTTAACCTGACAACTTTTTATGAACTTGCCATGTTCCTTAGCCCAGAAACCAGAGCTACAAAAGATCCTAGAGGCTCTGGAGGAATTTTTTCTAAAAGATCTTTTGCACTGGCTCTTTTAGCAAAGTGGTAGGGAAACAAGATGGCACACACCTCTCAGTGACTGAGAGCTGAGAGAGAGAAAGCCAGGCAAATTTATAGCATCTCATTTGCGTCAATGAAGTAGTTATCCTGGGAGATATTTGGGGACTGGCAAAGCACTTTCCTGCTTTTGTTGAGTTTCTTGAAACAAGGAGCATGTACTTTGTGAGGCCTGAATGTTGTTCTGCTATTTGCATGTTCTGTAATTAATTTATGTCTATTTTTTTCTTGATTTTAAAGGAAGGTTCTGAGTGCCAGCCTACTTTGGCCATCCTCAGGGAAACAAAAAAGGGAGTTTGGACTCTGTCTTGAGCCATAGGTTAAAGGGAGCAGGCATCTCTGGGGGCCAGATGTGGTGATAACAGCAGTGTGATCAAAGTATGACAGCTCCAAGGGGTGGGGTTGGAAGGCTGGAGATTCTAAAACAACTGCCCCTCCCCTCCTTAAGAGTCTCCTTTTGGCCTTTTTCTCTTTCCAAACCCTGAAGGGCTTTGTGTTTTGTTTTAATAAGGGAGGCCATTCCCTTCCCTTGTGGAATGTATTCCCTGAAATATCCTGCTCCAGGGACAAATGGACACAGAGTTGGAAGCCTCTGTTCTCAGGAGCCCTACTTCCGATGTTTTCATTTTTCTTCTCAAAACGCAAACCAAACTAACTCTTCCTGTTTCTGGGTTTGGGATGTGGGCGGCCACACAACAGGAACCCTCTAGCTAACAGATCAGAAGGGGCCTCTGAAAGCTGCCCCTTGGCTACCCTGCTATGGGGGAGAGAAATGAGACAGAGTTTCTATCCTCAAAGAGCCCACCCTGTTAGCCAGTGCTTCTCAGACTTTTGCACTAACATATCCCCAATGAACAGAATAAATTCACTCTCAGGACTGCCCCTAGGAGCTGGAGGAGAATCCTACACAATCAGCCACATGTGAGAAATTTTTTTTAAAGTCTCTACTTTTATCTTATAATTTCATTGAACATTGAACATATTCATATTCATTCATTCATTCATATTCATTGTTCATTTGAACAGAATTTAGTTTTATGGAAAGAAGAGGAAGATGAGGAGAACGACATTCAGGCTGTGTTGAGGAAACAGCTCTGTTTCTAAGGCCAGTTTGTTCTTTTTTGCCTCTGCCCTTTCCCCAGGCAAACCAAAGCTCGGGAGTCACGAGGCTTTCACAAGTTCAGTTGCTGATCTTCAGGCAGTGGTTGCTGTCAGTCGGGAGTAAGTCTAGGGAAGAGTGATCGGGGTTGTAAGAGATGAGTTTAGGGGCCGAGGAAGGACAGATTCTGGGGAGGGTGTTATAGATGAGTGGAAACTTGGACTCTAGTCTCAGTTTTGCCACCGACTAGCTATAAAGATCACTGTTGTAAAGATCACTTTCTTTCTCTGGACTTCAGCTTCCCCAACTGCAATGAGAACAGTGGACTACATGAGCTATAAGGTCCCTTCTGCCTCAGACTTTGGGAAATTCTACATAGCAGCAGATTGTCCATAGAGATGAAGGAACACACTGCTTCCATGAGACTCCATGGGTGAAAATAGGACCACTAGGTGAAAGGTGTTGTAAGGCAGATTCTAGTTCAATGTAAAGAAGAACTTTGAACTGAGAATAGAATGAAAACAGAGGCTGCACCACACTGGAGGGTTTGGTCAGAGCCCAAGTCAGTATGTAGCAGGAATGGCATAAAAGGGTACTGTTAGAAATTGAACACTAGACTCGAGCTGTGATCTCCAACATTTACTTTTATGCAGCCAACTCCAGTCTCCAAATGAAGTCTTCATGGAACCTCCGAAAGGTAAAATAGATTTGGTTGAATGATGCAGGAATAAGATACCCCTCAACTCTGTCCTCTTCTCACATCCCCCAAGGAATCTCTGGGGATGCAAGTACTCCTTAGTACTTGGTTTGAAAAGTGCTAGTTAAAACATGGTTTTTAAGTGCCCTTCCTGCCTTGAGATGTAGGGCAACCTCCAAGTTTCAAGAGTTTGATGGAAATGTGTTTTACATAGATCTATACTATTAGCTGGAATTACTGGACCCTTAAGGCCCTATCTCAAGACATTTTGTCATCTGAAGCCGGTGGGGCTCTGTGTCAATCTGTAATAGCTAGTTCAGAACTGAAATAATAGGGAAGAAAGCCTGCTGAAAGGAAGAAGTCACCAATTTGATTACCAGAAGTTCTCTTGCTATGCCATCAAAAATAGAAGACAGTTCTTGGCAGAATCATTGTTTATATGAGGCCCTGTGCTTAGTTCTGGGAATACATAAGTAGCTTCTGTACACTAGGAGCTTATGGTCTATAGGAGAGACAGAAAAGTGGCCTTACGCTCCTCTATAGGCCTGGAAACCCTTCCCCCATTCCAAAGAACACCTTGAAATTTTCCTTTCCACTGACCCTACCCTCATTCCCCCTCCTTTCAACCTGATTTCTGGCAGGGGCTGGGAGCAGGAGACAGCATAGAGTCAAAAGTGCAGAGGACCTTGAGATCTAGTTCAACCTTCTCACTCTGTGGGCAAGGAAACTGAGGCCACAGGAGTGGAGGCAACTAACTCAAGGTCACAGAAGGAGTTAACAGCAGGGATGGGACTAGATCCTACGTTTTTCAACTCACAGCCCAGTGTATTTGCTTTGGATGAATTCACTGTAGATCATGGTCAGATTTCCTGTCTCAAATGATAATAAATTCCAGATGCCCCCTAACTAAGTAGATCTTTATACTATTACAAGTTGCTGGGTAAAATATCCATCAAATATTAGATAAGCCATGCCCTGCAAATGTTCTTTGTAAAATAGCAAATGTTAAATGACCAGATCTGTCAAGAATTTGTTACAAGAACAATTTGGTTATTTTCAAAAGAAAGGAAGTGGATTGAATTATTATTATTCTGATGACTTTCATATGCTTAGTATTTTAGTCTACTGCCCTTCTAAGCCTTGGAGGTGACAGACACACAATAACATCTTAAATAATAGATTTGTTTCTATTTCCTACCTTTTAAATTGGTCTACCCGCCCCCTCAGAGCTGGGAAAAGGGGTCTGGGGCAGCTATGAACGGAGTCTGGTGCTAAGGCCAAGCCTGCAGCCAGACTGGAGCCAGTTGGGTTGCATGCAGGGGCTCTGGTTACAGGCAAACTATTACCCCCCAGGTCGCCTCAGCCACTCAGCAGGAGCCTGGAGAGAAGCCCTGAATGGCTACAGGCAACAAAAGGAGCTTTGTGCACTGGAAGCAAGGGGCCTCAGGGAGGATTTGGTACAAGGGTGGTGGGAAGGAAGGTCAGCAGCCTCCTCACCTCTGCAGCCTGCTGGGAAAGGGAGCTAATGGGTTCAGCAGAGTGTAGGGTTTGCAAGTCAAGGAGTCATTAAATTTCAGAGCAGCAAGATAGATACCTTAGAAGTCATTGAGAGCACACTATTAACTTTATAGTTGGGGCCACTAAGACCCAGAGAAGGGAAGAGACAGGCCCAAGGTCACACAGCTGGCAAAGGCAGAGCTAAAACTGGAACCTTGAGCTTCTGGCCCCCATAGTCAAGTATTCTCACTTCAGTACCTGAGAGACAGTTTTGAATTGTGGGTTTTATTTGGAGAAAGGGGGTTCCTTTTAGGCTCCAGAATCTACTTCCATCGTAAGAGCAATTCAAGCTCAAACAACACAGTATGAGGACGTGGTAGAAGTCTGAAGGAGTGTAGGGAGCCTGAGAGCATTCAGTGAGTCCTGGAGTGAGTCCCTGAGGCCTGAACCATCCTCTGACCTGCTGATTTCACTACAGCTAGCTCTGGATTTTCCACTGTTTGGTATATATTGGCATAGTATGATGTGGGATAGTATATTGGCATTTTGAATAATGGTAGAAATGTATTTAATTTAATGCATATTAGGAAAAATGTAACTAGTGCCTCAAAACCTAATTTCATAAATATTGCAGTGAAAGGTGAGGTTATTATTTGAAATCAGGTGGATTTAAAGAAAAATATTAAGTATAATACATAATGGTATGGATAAAAACTGTGAAGTTGGTTCACAAATAAATGAAATTTGAGAAACATTGTGCTAGTGAATTCTTGGACCACGATAGCAGAGCCCTCAAAGGTCATTCAGGCTAGCCTCCTGGGCCTGGGCAGCACCACATGTGTTGAAGCCAGTTGGACATTCCTAATGCTCTCCTATAAGACAGTGCCAAGGCATGAAAGGCCTTCCAAGGCTTCCTCTGTCAGTGGAACCACTGGGACAAAAGCAATAGTGTGTCAGATAAATCTTTGCTTGACTCATCCTAATAGGAGGAAGATTATATATACAAATAATATGCAACTGTTAGCTTGCAGTCTGTGTTTTGGCTTTTCCATTACCAAAAAGTTCCTGCCTGATCCTTTCCTCCACCACTTCTGTTCTGTTCTGGTGGCACGTGGTAGAATGGCATAGGAGAACACAACAGGCTCAATGTACACATGGGAACATTAGGTTCAGAAAAGAGAATGCTTTTAGTATCATCCCACAATGAGTGGCACAGTCAGGACTGGGACCCAAACGAATGTTCTACTGTCCCACATTTTCTGCCCCACAATTCCTGCCCAAGGCCCTTTCTGCAGCTCCCCTCAGCCCCACCCCAAACCTAGTCAGGCAGTTTCAGCTCCCACTGCAGTTTCGTCTAACACAGCTCATTTTCTTCAAACTTAAAATCCCACAGAAGGCCCAAGAAGCTGGTAACATTGGTCACTTTTAAGAAGATTGCTGGGTGGTTGAGGGACTGGGATGAGAAGAGACTTTATTTTTGTACCTCTTGAATTTTGAAGCTTGTGGATGTATTACCTTTCCATAAATAAATAATAAAACAGATCAAGAATTCTGCTCACTTCCCGAGCTAAATTTCAGAAAAAAACACGTGTTCAGCACGCTGACATTTGTAATACACTTTTTCTTGTCATCCATACAAAAGTTGCCTGCAGTAAACTCCATTTTATAGATGAGGACACCAGTCCAGAGAGAGGAACTTACTTTCCTGGGCTCACATGGTGAATCTGTAAAGAAATTTGGGCTAAAATCCAGGTGTCCTGATTCCCAGTGTCTTGCTGCTACCATTCCCATATCCACATAAACTCATAATTTATGCCAGATCGTTTTTGAATCAGCCTGAGACAATGTGTTCACATTTGCCCTTAAATAGACATTGTCCAACTTTAACCTAAGAAGTATCAGGAAGACCAGTCTCATCTCAGTTTTGTAGGTGGGAGCCTCCCCTGCCTGGTCTCATCCCCTAAAAGATACTCCTCTCTCATCTAGAAGCCACAGATTACTCTGTAACTTGGTGCCCACCCTGCCAGGACTCAGTGCTGGCGCCTCAGTATGGCACAGACATTCTAAAGAGGCAACTTGGCAGCTGTGAGTACATTCATCTGGGGGGGTCACTATTTCAGGGCCTGAGGGGTTTCTTTTTAGCCTTTGCAGCTGGTGTCTCTGAAATGGAGAAGTTTGTCCTTCCCTTAGTATGAGGCAGCGCACAGACCTTGTGCCCCCAGAAGTCTCTATTGCAAAGCAGGAACTATGCTCAGCAAGAAGCACTGGAATGATGATGGGGGAAGAAGGCGGTGGAGGGGGGGCGGGGGATGGAGAAGCAGATGTATGCTGTATGCTGATCAAAGCAGTGTTCCTGCTTCAAAATAGGTCTCCTCTCATCTGCTGTCATGGCAATGCAAATAAAGACCTCACCCTGTCTGTTGTTTTGTAGCAGCCACCACCCAAGAACTCAGGGTCCTAAGGTGGGAAAGTCCTTAGGAGGTTACCAGATCCTCTCTCTGCCTTCTGGTAAGACTTGCCCAAACCAGCTCCAACTACTTTGGAAGGCCCTCTCAAGCAAGGCTTCTGCTTGTCTCTTCCAATGTCTTCCTAAGATTTCTCACATGGGCCCTTAGCCACTTGTTAATTGATTTCTTTCTGTCTCAGCAACACCCAGCCCTAACTGTCATCACCTAGGAGCTATGCTCATTCAATTCATGAGCTCATCCTGATGAAAAATTAGAGCCAATGAGAATGGCTGAGGTTGGACTGAAATTAGGAGTATGGCCTCAATGGCCTCAGCAAAGCCCGGATGATGCCAGGAGTTCAGGATCTGGCAGCAAACTCTTTACTGCCCAGTATCCTTCTTTCTCTTCCTCCACAAAGCTGTCATTTCTATCTAGATAACTGTGTCCTTCTCAACAGAAGGTAGTTGCTCCCAGAACACCACCTGCTTGCCCACATTCAAATAAGACACCAGAGGCAGAAAGTAGATAGAAAGTCAGGCTCAAAGAAACTTGTGAGAGAGCAAAAGGAGAAGGCTGCATATATCCCCTCAGCCTAACTAACTTTGAAGTCAACCTCTTCTTGGAAGCCTTCTAGATAGAGCAAGTGCTGAGAATATCACAGACACTGAACCTCAAATACCAAGTCTTATTTTTTCATGTTCCACTTACCTGTTTCCTCTCCTGACATATCTCCCACCCCAACACACTTCCCATTCGAGAACAAGGGAAGCTTAAGGGTGGCTGCCATTTGCTGATAACTTCAGAGGGAAGTCCTCCTCTGGCTTCCTGACAACAGCAAAACCTCCATCTGAGAAAAAAAGAGGCTCTGTACTTGAGCCAAAAGGCAGGACCCAAGGAGGCCAGTAAATGCCCAGTGGAGGGAGACAAAGAGGCTGGCTCCAGCTTTTACATCTAGGTAGTTGGCTCTACCACCCAGGACCTGATCAGCAACCCCCTGAGGACCACTGAGAAGCTCAGTCTCTTTGTATGCCATTTTTACTCCCCACTTCATGTACTTACCAGCACTCTTCCTCACCTGCAGCATTGGGAAGCACTGTAAAGGAAATAGAAAAGAAGTCAAGGCATTGCAGAGCACAACGTCTAAACTGGAAGAGATCTTAAACTCAGCAAGGTTAATTAATCCATTTTACAGAAAATCATATGGAGGCCCACAGAAAAGGAAAATGAAGTAAGGAGCAAAGTGCAGCCTAGAATCCTAGACTCCTGACTGTCTGTTTTATACAATTGTACTCCTTCCCACCCCACTGGCTGATGCCTCTGGTTTGCTTCACTCTCCCTCAATGGAGAGCACTCCCAAGCCAGGGAATTGGAGGCAGTCTGCAATAGCTCGCAGTATTCCAAGGCCTGACAATAAAGATGACCAAAGAATGGGTCAACATTGACTTGGCACATACCATCCTTGGTATAGCATTGACCAGGATAGAAGTAAGTGTGTTGGTGGAAAAACCAGCATTTATACTTGGAGAGCCCAAGTTCAGAAACACTTTCCTCTACTTACTGATTATGTAATGTTGGACGTCACTCATAACCTCTTGAACCTCATTTTCTGCATCCATGAAACTAGGAGAGTAATAATTGTGACCTCACAGACTTTGTGAAAAATTAATGTACATGAAAGCACTTTTAAAATGATTAGCACTTTATAAATCCATTCATTCAACAAATATTTATACAGTACCAATGCCCTCCAGAGCACAATGCTAGTTGCTAGGGATATAGCAGTGATCTAGACAGATAAGGTCCTCATGAAATTGCATCTCTAGTGGGGAGAAACAAACAATAAATAAGTAAACAAAGAAATCAGGAAATTTCAGGCATCACTAAGAAACAAAGAAGGAGAAACTTTAAAAAACAGGATGAAATAGAGAGTGATTGGGTAGGAGGAATAGGAAGGAGGCTAGTGGGGGTCTCTCTGAGGAGCTGAACTTTGAGCAGAAATCTGAATGACAAGGAGTCAGCAATGTGAAGGTATGGGTGCGGAACACTGCAGGCAGAGGTTGAAGAAAGAAGCAAGGGTCAAATTATGCAGAGCTCTGAAGATCAGGGTGAGGATTTTGTATTTGATTCAAACGACAGTGGGCTGCCATTGTTGGGTATAGAGCAGGAAAATGTCAAGATCTGATTTCCACCTTCAAAAGATCACTCTGGCTGCTGGATGGGGAATGGATCACAGAGCTGGAGTGGAAGCAGGGAAATCTGTTAGGAGGTTTTCGCAGCAGTTCAGGCAAACAATGTCATTCAATCATTAAGAAGGAAAGAAAAAAGGAGGAAGGAAAGAAGGGTAACTCTTAGAGGTAGAAGGGGCTTCTTGCCTGTTCTGCCTTTGGGCAGCCAGCCTCTAAACCAATCAAAAGGTTATCTGAAAAGGAGTTGTCATAGTATGTGTCATGTCTCTTACCCTCTGCACAATGACTGGCACACCAGGTACAGACACTTGACTACAATGGTTCCTAATCCTAAAAGATTTGTCTCAATCTTAGATCACCCTAAAATGACTAAAGGTTGATCTGCCCTCGTAGCCCATAATTGGCCATAGGAGAGAGGAGGGATGGGGGTGTCCCCTCTGAGTGTTCATTAGCAGGACCTTCAAGGGATGCTAGTGTGAAGGAAATGAAAAGTTCTAGAATGAGATATGTGTGACCAGAGAAGAAAGATCAGTAGAGAGGGACAGATATGAAAGTTCCCTACAAAACTGAACTATGAGTAAGCAAGTCAATGGAATTCTTGATGATGCACAAAGGAGGGGGAAAAGGGAGATAAGGGTGAAGGAATGGAAGAGGACAAAGCAGGCCCCTGTGAGGTCCTAAGTGTGACAGTTCTGAGAAATGAGGAGATGAGCTGATAGGTAAAACAGACTACTCTGTGTTCTAGTCATATTAAATCTTATACTCCCTTACCCTACCAGCCCAACCCATCATAGTTATAACAGAATTAAAGATAGCTCAGGAAATAATTAGGCCTTAAATTTACACAAGGACTTACAGTTACAAATGAGTTACTTTCTTTTTATTTTTTTTTTTTGCAGTTTTATAACTTTATTTGATGTACTTGATGATCAGCAATTAGTTCTCACCCACACTGACTGTCTACAGATTTTTGAAAGTGGTAACAGATACATAGGTCACCAAAGTATAAAGCTTGTTTGGTGAGTCTTCCTCCTCATTACGTTTTCTGGGGAATTGTACATGGATACCATACGGGACATTCCTTATTCCTTTGGCCCAGACAGCTTTGTTGAGCCTGGTTTCAATGTATACATCTGGAGTCTCCATCTCCTTTATGGCAAATTTTCAGATTTCTTTGAGTGCCCGAGGGGCACGCTTCTTGAAGCCCACTCCATGGATGTACTTGTGAATGCTGTATTCTAGGGTCATCACCTCGTTGATAGCAGAACGGCCCTTCTTCTTCTCGCCACCCTTCTTTGCAGGTCCCATTCTGCCGGGCCCAAGTTGGAAAGCGAGTTACTTTCTTTAATTGTCACAACCATCCTGCATGGTAGATTTTATTATCTTCATGTGATATATAAGGAAAATGAGGCACAGAGAAGTAAAATGACTTACCTAAGGTTACACAACTAGTAAATGTCAGAACTAAGTCTATGTTTGAAGTCTATGGGGCTCCCAATTTTATGGCATTCTATGTTTTCTCTCTTGGGTTGAGGATAACCGAATTGAGCCAGGACCATTAGTCCCACTCAGCTTTTGACCTTGATCCTTATGCAATTTTGGTGGCTGAAAGACTTCTAGGAGAAGCTGTCATATGAAATTTTGCACCAAAGAGTTCTGGGCTATTTGCATGGTAGAACCAAAGTAAATGGTAGGATGTGGGAAGATAAGAGAGGAGTCAAGGATGACTCCTGTTTCTGGGCTGGCATCTGGGGAGATGATGGTGCTATCAGGAAGAAGAAAAAGTGGCTTGGTGTACATGAGAGGAAAGCCTTCTTGTTGTCATGGATTTTGCTGTGGACCTGTTGGATTCAAAGGTTTTTTGGTGCATCTGCTCAGAGCTGTCCAGAGGCACTGTGGCAGATCGATCTGCAGGTGCAAACATGCACAAAAGCAAAACAGTGCCTGCCTTGAAGGAGCTTACTGTCTTGTGGGAGACAGAGTGACCAAACAGAAAAAGATAGGTCAGAAGTTCTTGAAATAAAAAGGCAAACATGTTGAAAGAGTGAAAAAGAGAAAACCAGAACCAAAAGGAGGCTAAAAGCAGAAGAACTGGTTGCTGGGTGAGAAGCAGGGAAGTCTGAGAGGGGTACTTTGGAGACAAGCTGTCCAGACCCAGAGAGTCCTCAGCCGTAAGTGGCTCGCTCTCCCCAGCATCTCCTCTGCTCAGTCCGCAGGCTCTAGTACCAGCCCTTGCCCTACTATGGGGGAGGTCTGGAAAGACTTATTGTTCTCCTCTTGCCTGGTTTCTCTGCTCCATCCCCCCCATCCCTGGCCAGCCCTGTGACACAGACCCAGGCCTAGGGCCACAGTCATAAGAGCACGTTCTTCACATTCCAGACTCCCCCAGCCCTCTCCACTGGGCCACACAGAGCCCTATTCACTGCTGGCCCTTCCTCCCTCCAGAGTGGGCTCTCACCACCCCCAGGCCTAGCCCGTGTTTTGCCAACAGACTATGGACACTGCGGGAAGCAGACTATCCTGATCTCTCTGGAGCTGACTCTCTGTTCCTTCCAAGGTTTGGCCACTGGTACATGCATGAGCGTGCATGTGTGTACCATGTGTTCAGTGAATGTCCTCTAGACTAGGCCTCGAATGGGTGCTGTGCTGAGTCAGGCTGTTGCTGGACACAGAGATCAATAAGACACAGACTGGGTTCTTAGAGGAACTCACAGTCCAGTGTGGAGATAGCTGAGTAGATGGAGGACAGTGTGTGGGCTGAGGATGGACTGAGGTTGTCACCAGGTCTGAAATTGGAACACAGGTGTCATGGCCACTTAAAAACCCCACACCAATGGCCTGGAGACATGTGCTCATGTTCAGAGTGTGATGTTTGCTGGGGTTGGGGTGCTACAGCCCTGGAGGATGCCAATATCTTCTGTGGAAAGGGCAGAGGAGACCTGGTTTTGAGAAGGACTGACTAACACAGGCATTCTGAGCCTGTCCTTTGACCAATTATTTGCTGGGCTTCAGACTTATTGTCCATAATGATAGGAGGGTCCTTGACATTTCTTATTCTTTTATCATAAGGGAGAGGGTGAGGTACAATCCCAGCTGGGAAAGAGCAATGGAAGAAATGACTTCTAGAAGGCTTTGGTAGAACTTGGTGTCTAGGATGGCCTTTTAAGAAATTCTCAGAGGCCCTGTCTCTTCTCTGTCTCCTCACTAAGGGAGTGAGCTGTCCCATATTAGCTTGGAGTATGTGGGCCTCTCAGAAAGGCTAAATCTCCATTCCTACACACCAGGACTACTGTGGTCCAGTATCTATTCATCCAATCGCAGAAAGGGCCCCTGACCTATAGCCTCAGGAATGCCACCCCCATGACAGAAATTCCTACTGCCTTGGGCTCTTTTCACCTTAATTCCTTCCTACCAGTCCAGACAGGGCCTCCTTTCTTCTTGCTCTACCCCAACACCTCACCTGGACTGCAAAGCTGCTCCTAGCCTGGTCCTTTGCCTTTGGGCCTCTTCCCTCAGCCTTCTCCAGCCTCCACAGCTGGCCAAGAGCCGGGCCAGGAAGAAGAGTGAGCAGCAGCTGCAACCCCCAGGGGTTCTCTGGATAATCTCAGGAATGTCATATCCCAAAGACTTGAGTTTCCCACCAAGGATCTTGATTTTCCCACCAAGGACCCAACAGGAATCTTCCTTCCTGCCTAGAGCTTGGGAGTTTTTCCAGGGGAGGGGCCTTGGAGGGATAAGTGTAGGAAGGGGCTGAAGGGGAGAGACGCAGTGGTTCCAGTGTGGGCTAGAACTTCTTTTCCAGACTGAACCAGTCTGACCAGGAGTGGGAGTAGGGGTGGAGACAGAAGAAATGGGAAAATTGTCTAAACAACACACTTCCTGAACCTTAGGGTAGTAACATCAGTGTTTTCTACTATCTTTTCATTTCCACAGGATATCCCCAATTCTAGGCTCTCCTCAGCCAGAGGACAAAGGAAATGACACGTAAAGTTCTTCCTCATTTTATAGATGAAAAACTGAGAGCCTTGGGCCAAGGGTCACCTAAAGCAATTAGTCAACTGTCTTTACACTTAGCTCATATTTGCTGACCACCCACTACATGGCAGGCCTTTTCACATGTCATCGTTGCACTCTAATATGAAATGAGGAATATTCTGTCCATGTTGTAGATAAGGAAACTGAGGCTCAGAGAGGAAAAGACAAAGCAGAACCTGGACTAGTAGACTAGTGTCCTGTGTCCAGCTACTATATTACATACTACATACTACATCACATACCCCATTCTTCTCTCCACCTCTCAGAGGGTACTCAACCCAGAGTAGAGGGAAAGCCAGGAAAGTCAGCCCACACCATTTCCAGGGCCTCAACCCCCTCTCCCCAAATGCAGAGCTTCCTTTCCTCTGCCCCTTGGCAATCCCAGCCTCGGAACTGCTGGTTGACCTGAACACTGAGGCCCCTGGTGGCAGCAGCAATAACTCAGGGGTTGGCCACAGGGATGGGGTAGGGAAGCTCCATTCCCCCACCCAGCTATGAAACTTCTGACCCCAAATCCCAGCACAGGCTGCCTGGGCTGCTGCTCCTTGTTATTGTTACAAGTGACCAGGAAATGCTGTCCAGGCCCTGGCTCCCAGAGCTTCCCAGGCCTCCAGCTGTTCTCAGGCCCTAGGGGCTACTAGGAGGACTAGGCTCCAGTAAAGGCTCTTTTCCCTGAGCCTGGGCTCCCATCCCTTCTCCCCAGGGACCTTGAGTGGAAATCACTGACATCTTGGGAGCAGTAATTTTTTTTCACTTGACCTGGGAGTTCAGAGAAGTATATGTGAAATGTAATGAGCATATCATAGCCAGAAAGACTGAGATAAACCAATTCAAACTCCCCCCATTTTACAGGTTGAGAAACTGAGGCACAGATTATATAAACATAATGAACTTTAGAACTAGATTACCTGTATTAAGAAAAATCCCAAGATCATCATTTAATAGCCGTATGGCCTTGGATTTCAAACCTTTTTTGTGTTTCAGTAAAATGAAGATGATGAGAATGACAGCTTGCTTTTCAAGGTTATTGTGAGGGTGAAATGAGCTAATATATGTGAAGAGCTTGGAACAGTGTCCACCACATTGTACACATTCTATAAATATTAGCTAGCATTAGTTCTAACTTTCTCTAGTCTAGGGGTGGGGCAAGCTTGTCATTGCCAATCTGCAGCCTCTCCCACATATTTCTGCCTCTACCAGCCTCCACCATAGCCATAGGACGTATGTCCTCCAGGCCCCCCTTTAGTATACCTTTTGGCACCAAAGAAGTTGAAGGCAAATTAAGAACTCGTATCCAAGGAGACATAAATCAAAGTTGAAGTCTTTCCTCCTACTTTCCAGCTCAGCTTTCCAATACTCATCCCCACTTTTCTCAACCCCTAGAGAAAAACAAATATGGTCCAATCTCAGATGACTCAAGCAGATTGCACCAGTTGTCCTGAGATGAAGCAAGGGTTAGGAGCTTCAGTTCAGACAAATTCAAAAGGGAAGGTCCCCATCCCCATTCCTAGGCTGAGCCCAAGATTATTCCAGGCTTTGCTGTTGAGAAAACCACTTGTACTCCATTGTGGCTATCCCTTTGCCTTGAGGACTAGGTGGGATTGTCAAGCACAGGTACTAGATAGACTAAAATTGTAACTGAGCAGTTTCCTATTCTAAAATTTTCTGAACAGAATCAATGGTACCTACCAACAGGATACTTGAGGGATGAGTGGGAAAAACTCATTTTATATCCACCAGAGAGTATGCTCCATAAGGTAAGGACCAACAGCTATTTTGCTCACCATCATCTATGTCCTCAGGGCTTAACACGGTGATGGGCACCTAATAAACCCTGAATAAATATTTCTTGGTTGAACAAGTGAAGGAATGAATTCCTTAAGGCTATTCTCAGCCTGAGGAACCTCTCCCTATTTCATTCAAGATAACATATAAGCATCTAAAAAGGCCTTGCCATCATTATTTCATTTGATCCTTAATGCAGCCTTGTGAGGTAGAGAATTATAATTATCCCCAGTGTACGATTAATAAAAATGGTTAATATTTACTATGTGTCACTTTTCTAAGAGCTTTATACATTTTAACTCATTTAAGCCTCAAAACAACACTATACGGTGGGTACTACTATTACCTACATTTTATGGAGCAGGAAACTAAGGCTTAGAGCAGGGGTCCCAACCCCTAGGCCACGGACTGGTACCAGTCCGTGGCCTGTTAGGAACCAGGCAGCACAGCAGGAGGTGAGTGGCAGGCCAGAAAGCGAAGCTTCATCTGTATTTACAGCCACTCCTCATCACTCACATACCTGAGTTCTGCCTCCTGTTAGATCAGCGGTGGCATTAGATTCTAATAGGAGTGTGAACCCTATTGTGAACTGTGCATGGGAGGGATCCAGGCTGTGTACTCCTAATGAGAATCTAATGCCTGATGATCTGAGATGGAGTTGAGGCGGTGTTGCTAGCACTGGGGAGCAGCTGCAAATACAGACTAACATTAGCAGTGAGATTTGACTACACAGAGACCATAATAAATCATTGTTTGCAGATTCATATCAAAAACCCTATCAGTGAGTGGCAAGTGAGTTGATGTATTTCAATTGTATAGCTGCATCTGGTGGCAGGCTGAAATCAGAATCTGACACTTATTTTAGTCCATGTGTGGCCTACCCATTATTTTATTTACCACTTCTGTCCGTGCCTCTTTCCCACACTGTGCACCTGTCTCAGTCACAGTTTTGGTAAGCCCTCAAGCTAACCTTAGCCAAAATGAATAGAAAACAAATGTCACTGGAGAGCTCCTTTGAAAAGGGGGAAAGACCCAAAAAAGAGTCCTACTTAAATTACGCGTTCATTGCAACAGGTGATTCACATTCTCCAAGCCCACTTTGTATAACATATGGTGACCGGCTATCCAGTGAAGCCATGAAACCTTCAAAACTGCTTCGTCACATGGAGATCAAGCATGCTGCATCAAAAGACAAGCCTTTGGAGTTTTTCATCAGAATAAAACATGAACACAAAGAACAGAAGTAATTATTAAAGGCCATCACTTCATCACATGTGTCTGCAGAGCATCCTTCTTAGTGGCTAACTCCATTGCTAAAGCTAAGAAGCCCTTTACTATTGGTGAACAGTTGATCCTGTCTGCTGTTAAGGACATTTGTCATGAATCTTTAGGAGAGTCTGCAGTTCAAAGGGTGGCATGTATTCCTCTTTCGGCTAGCATGATAATTAGATGAATTGATAAAATAGCAGAGGATATTGAGGTACAATTGTTAGAGAGGATTAATGAGTCACGGTGGTTTGTAATCCAGGTTGATTAGTCTACCAATGCTGACAACAAAGCAAAAATGCTTGTTTTTATGCGATATATTTTTCAGGAGGTTGTACACGAGAATAACTTATGTGTACTTTTCTTGCCAACCAATACCATAGCTGCAGAACTATTCAAGTCTTTGAATGATTACATATCAGGAAAACTGAATTGGTCATTTTGTGTCGGTATATGCACTGATGGAGTGGCTGCCATGACTCGATGGCTTTCTTGTTTCACTACTCAGGTCAAAGATGTTATTTCTGAATGTGAGTGTATGTACTGTGTCATCTATAGACAAATGCTGGCTAGCCAAAAAATGTCCCCTGAACTTAACAGTGTTTTGCAGGATGTGATTAAAACAATCAACCACATTAAAGCACATGCCCTTAACTTCCATCCATTCAAGCAGTTCTGTGAGGAAATGGACACAGAACATACATGCCTTCTCTTATACACAGAAGTGAGATGGCTTTCTAAAGGTAGATCACTGACCAGAATTTTTGAGTTACAAGAGCTGCTCCAGAGACTTCTTTTAGAAAAACAGTCACCACTGGCAGCACATTTTAGTGACACAGAATAGGTCACAAAACTTGCTTACTTGTGTGACATATTCAAACTGCTCAGTGAACCCAATCTGTCACTTCAGGGAAGAATGACAACTGTTTTCAAGCTGGCAGATAAAGTGGCTACATTCAAAACCAAAATGAAATTATGGGGGCAATGTGTGAACATTGGGATTTTTGACATGTTTCAAACATTAGCAGAAATTTTGAAAGAGACTGAGCCAGGGCTTTCTTTCTCCCAGCTGGTGCATGATCACCTATCTCAGCTTTCTTTCTTTCTTTCTTTCTTTCTTTCTTTTTTTTGAGTTGGAGTCTTACTCTGTCGCCCAGACTGGAGTGCAGTGGCTGCTCCCGGCCACCGCAGCCTCGACCTGCTGGGCTCCGGCGATCCTTCCGCCTCAGCCTTCCAAGTAGCTGGAACTACAGGCGCACGCTACCACGACCGACTAATTTTTGATTTATTGTAGAGATGAGGTCTTGCCAATTTGCCCAGGTGAGTCTTGAACCGGCGGGCTCAGGCAATCCACTCACCTCAGCCTCCCAAAGCGCGGGATTACAGGCTGAGCCACCGAGTCCGGCTTATCTCAGCTTTCAAAAGAGTTTGAGCATTACTTTTCCAACCACAAAAAATCTCTGATCCGGGAAGGAATGGATCCGTGACCCATTTGTGAATAAGCCAGGTGAATCACTTTGTGCTAGAAAAGGATTAACTGCATCCGATCACAAATGACAGTGGCCCTAAGAGTATGTTTTAGATATGAAACTACTTTAAATCTCCATACATTCTGGATTAAAGTCAAGGTGGAATATCCTGAGATTGCTACAAAAGCACTGAAAAGCCTGCTTTCATTTCCAACATCCTATCTTTGTGAAGCAAGGTTTTCTGCAGTGACAGCAACCAAAATGAGATTATGGAGTAGACTGGACATCAGCAACACACTTTGGGTTTCACTGTCTCCCATCACCCCCAGATGGGACCATCTAGTTGCAGGGAAATAGCACAGAGCTCCCACTGATTCTGTATTATGGTGAGTTGTATAATTATCTCATTATATGTTACAATGTAATAATAATAGAAATAAAGTGCACAGTAAGTGTAATGCACTTGAATCATCCTAAAACTATCCCCCACACCCAGTCCGTGAAAAAATTGTCTTCCACAAAACCAGTCCCTGATACCAAAAAGGTTGGGTCTCAAGGTTACACAACTAGCAAGTTGTGCCTCAGATAGGTGAAGGGCTTGACTTCATATCTTCTTACTCTAGATAGTTTGGTCTTTTTGCTGCATCAAGAGCACCAAGGTCAAACTCCCACACACAAATCTCAAAGTCTCTTGTTCTCCAACTCCCATGATCATTCACATCCAACCCCTTCAATCAGGGCAAACCCCTTGGATCTGCACCTCTTCACTCTCCTGTCTCCAATCTCACTCTTCCTTGAAGACACACCCTACTGTTTTCTTCCACAGATCATCCCTGCAGATTCTGATTCAATGGAGTATCTACCATGTGCCAGGCTTTTATCCATATCATTTCACTGACAACTCCATTAAGTCTTATCTACTGAGAAGATGTTACTTGGCTGAGACCACTCAGTCTAGATGTGGCAGAGGTGGATATGATATCCAGGTCAGTCTGACTCTGTGTCCAGTGCTCTTTCTGTCACACCAACCTGCCTTCCATTCTGAACCAGGAAACTCCTTCCAGAAAGCTTCCTAGATCACCCAGAAAGTAATTCACAACTCTCTTTAACTTCATCTGTTCCAATAACCTTATCACAACCTATTCTTTTGCTCCAGTCCATGGGTCTGTGCCTCACAGATACACAGCATATGTCTAGCATCTAGGTGACTTACAATTAGCTATGGAGGGGCAACCCATAGACAGTGGATTTTTCACACATGTCAGTGGATTTTTCACACATGTCAGGAGCCAGTACCCACCGCTCAGCTGACACATTATTTGACTGAGCTATGGAACTCTACAGAGTGAACCCTGGGGCTGAACCCTCCTTCTATGGGGTAAAGGCCCTTGCCCTGTCCCCACTAAGTGCTTTCCCATGATATGAAAGTCTGTATCATAATCTCTTTCTTTGGAACCAGTAATAGAGATGTGACTGTATATACATGTCTGAGGTGTCCACATACACACTACCACTTCTATACACTGATGCACACACCTCATCAGACTGATTAAGAGACCTGCAACAGTGTCCTGAGATGAAAGAGAATATCTGAGAAAGTGTTGAGCTCCACATCGCTGGATGTGTGCGATGGCATCTGACCATTCCCTTGGTAAGATGTAATACTGGAAACTACCACATGGAATGTAGAGATGATATTTTGAAGTCTCTGAGGTCCCTTCCCAGCCCCGAGAGTTTACATACATTCATATGTACTCTTGAATTCTCAACATTCCACCTGCCAACAAATACACACTGCATGTGGCAAGTAGGTCTTACTTGAAATGACAAGGGCAAAGAAATAGAAAAGTAGAGACACCCTGGAGGCTAGAGTGGAACTGCTGAATCACCCTGTTACTGTCACACTTTCACCCCATATCCTGCCAGGCTGATTCCCAACAGACTAAGAAACTGTGAGCTGGCCCAGAAGCAGAGAGGGCCCAGGGTGGGCAAGCACATGTAAGGAGGCTGTGTGCTTACCTCATGCACATGTGTGCATATATGTGAATGGGAGTCTGCACAAGGAGTACGGAAGCTTGCACCCGTATAAACACATGTGCCTGGGCAATCCGGTATAAGAGCAGCCACATAGAAATCTCATGCGTACTTGAGTAAGAACAGTCACAGAACAGGGTGCTTGATAATATGTACCTGGGTGAACTTGGGAGAGCCTTGTGCACATATACACTCATATACATGACGTAAGTATGTGAGTATGGTGACTGGGGAAAAGCATGGGGTCCTTTGTTGGACCACGACTGGGAGGCTAACCTTTATGAGCCTTTCTGATATGCAAGGGACTACCTGTCCATAAAGCAGCGTTGTTACCACGTACGTGTATGTGTGCATGTGTGTGTGGCATGTGTACTGATGTCTCACCTAGTATTGCTGTTAGATTTTACCAGAGACAAGTTGTGCTTAGATTTTGCCACAAAACACCACATTTGAATCCTGCTGTGTCCTGACTTCTTCTGGGACCTTGGGCACATCTCTTCCCTCTCTGAGTCTCAGTCTCATCTGTAGTTTGGAGACAGAAACAAAGAAAGTAGAATAGATGACCTCTAAGGGCCTTTCCATTGCTGATATTGTGTGATTATCTACCTATGTATAAGAGTAGGGAAGTGAGGGCCAGTAGGAAGAATTGACCCTTTCAAAGTCACGCAGAGGTTATGGCTGAGATGGATCTTTAGCCAAATTCTCCAGACAGTGCTCTCTGGGACCTGCTATTCCACCTGAAACAAAGAGAGTATCTGAGAGAAGATTTATGATCTGAGCATTATTATGTGCATAACACCATGCTAGGTGGGGGAAGGGAACAAAAGGACACATCAAAGCAACAGTCCTCTGTGTGTGTGTGTGTGTGTGTGTGTGTGTGTGTGTGAGAGAGAGAGAGAGAGAGAGAGAGAGAGAGAGACAGACAGACATATGCATGCTTGGTTGTGTTAAGAGGCCATGTACCTTCCAGGCCCCTGCTGGCCTCCAGGGAAGACACACCAGACACGTATGGAACTATTTATACTAGGTTCATCTCATACCCAAACATCTTGTCCCTTGGCTGTTCCTAATACCAGAGCAGCTCAAAGCAATCCTGAGCCCTGGCCTGGCCTCCTGCCACCTTCCCAGTATCCCTGGCTTCTGAGGTGTCACCCTTCAGCTCCCAAGTGGATCACTTCTGTTCTTAGACACAGGGAGAGTCAAAGTAGAGGACTGAGGAGCAGACCCGAGACCCCCCATCCCTGGAGTTTCCAAATGTGGAATAACCCTTGTTCTGTGCGCTGGTGTCCCCAATATTAGTTTAGCAATCTGCTTCCAACAAGTCATGTGTGCTGACTAACACTCCACATCAGATACTTTAGAGACACAACCTCACCAGGTTCTCATGGCATCTCTGTGAGGAAGACACTGATTAGTGTCATTTTGCAGACAGGAGAACTGAGGCTTGGAGAAAATTTGCTCAAAGGCACACTGCTAGCATGTGTGCTTATGAGTGTGGGATGGGATGAAATCCAAGTTAGTCTTCTTCAACTCTCCTCACAGCTCTTTAGCTGAGGACGAGCTCCATATGGTGCAGGAGGCAGGGGCTTGGTTTCCCTAGCAGGACCACAGGAAGGTTAAGTGAGATGGTATGAGAGGGCCTCTTCAGCCATGGCAGGCGCTGCCACGGCCATTCCCCTTCCCTCAGTCACCTCTTCTGCACCTGCAATTGCTCACAGGGGGCCTGGCTCAGAGATGGAAGATGGCTCAGAGCAGCCCATATGTGCCCTAACCCTTAACTGTGCTTCCAGGCCCAGAAAGTCTGCCTTTCTGACAGGGGTCTCAAAGTAGCAGCATTGGAAAAGGAAGCACAAAGTCCAAGCATGTGTGTGGGTCTGGCAGGCTGCCTCAGCTCTGAGATCAAGCCATGTGCTGATTTACATCTGCCAAGGACACACACAATCACAAACCCGTGTGTGCACACATTCTGTGCACGTGTGCCTTCACGCTATGTGCAAGCTTCTGTACATCTCCATAAGTGTGGAGATATGCCTGGGTCTGTGTAGGAGGGTATGTAGCTGTGTGCATGTGTGTCTACCTCTGCGTATGCATGCACGCATGTGTGTGTGTACATGCTTGTGTATGTGCGTTGCCTGTGTGTGTAGCTGCATTGGCATGTGTTTGTTCCTGGGTAAATGTATATTTGTCTGTATGTGTGTATGCACACTTGAATGGTATGCCTGAGCATATGTGTGTAACTGAGTGTGCACAAATGCATGTGTATGTCCTGTATTTGTGGACATGCATTTAAGTGCATGTGTACAAGTGTCTGGGACCCTGGGATGGAGATCCTCGACCTTCTTTTGGGGTTCTCCTAGCCCAACAGCTTCTAAGAGGCTGACATGGATTGGGGTATGTTTGCTGGTCATCTGAGAACTTGGAGTACTGAGCACAAAAGTGTTTAAATGAAAAAAAACCCAGAATAATTAATCAGGGTCATGAACAGTGGTACCTCTCGGGTGTCAAACCTCAAAGGCACTTTCATTCTCCCATCCCCTGTCTGTCACTCTGTCCAGCTCTTCATCATTTCCTGCCCGCCCATCCTTACTGCATCGCAACTGCCTCCTTCCTGGCCTCTGCATTTCCACTTGGGTCCTTCCACGCCCTCCCCGCCTGCTACTGCTAGAGTGCTTTTCCTAAAACCATCTACCTAATTATAGCCCCACTGAACTGAAATCAACCCCTTGTTCTCTAAAACAGCAGTCCCTAGATTCTGAGATTTCATGGATGAGGCAAACAATTTTTAAATAAAGAAATAGGGAAACAATCAGCATCTTGCAAACTTCTTTATTTTGCTGAGAACAGACATTTTTAACAAACTTTCACTGCTATTTTTTAGAAGAAAGATCATTTGAACTCCCTCCTCTACAGGAAGGACACAAAAATCTCCAAATAAAGAATAGTCCCTTGAGTTCAATTAACGTAGATTTGTGAAAACCGACTGCATTATCCCTAATTTCCTCTCATTCCACCGCAGATGGGTGAAAAACCTCATTCGGGCCTCCCACTAAGTGAGAACCACGAACCCACAGATCAATTCTGAACATTTAAGGGGTAGCCCCTGCTTCCCCCTCTCTAGTTACTCTCCTCTCTTGCACTTGAGTCACATAAGGAAACAAACGCTTCCCTCAGCCCACGACCATTTGACTGTTCCAAACTCTTGCTCACGAAGCTCCCTCTGCCAGGCATGCCTGGAATGCTCCTCCCCCCGCTTGTTGGAGAGAGAAACTCTGCTCTTCCTTCAAGCTTTAGGCTCAGCCCAAATGTGATCTCCTGTGAAACCTTTCCTAGTCCCTCCCAGTAGAATGGATATTTCCTTCCCAATGGTTCCAGCATTCCTTTCATCCTATCTTACAGTCAGGCTAGTTGTTTGAAAGTCTTCCTAACAGCCGGGCTCGGTGGCTCAGCCTGTAATCCCGCACATTTGGGAGGCTGAGGTGAGTGGATTGCCTGAGCCCGTGGGTTCGAGACCCACCTGGTGAGACCTCATCTCTACAATAAATCAAAAAAATTAGCTGGGCATGGTAGCGTGCACCTGTAATTCCGGTTACTCGGAAGGCTGAGGCGGAAGGATCGCCGTTGCCCAGCAGCGGCCACTGCACTCCAGTCTGAGCGACAGAGTGAGACTCCAACTCAAAAAAAAAAAGAAAGTCTTCCTACCGGTTGGACTGTGGGACACCACACAGTATCAAGAAGGGCATGGACTTAGGAGCTCAGATCCTATCTCTGCCAGTCATCTCTGAGCCACCTTGTAAATGTTTCTTAACAGCTCACAGTGTCCTTTCCCCATCTCTGAAAGCAGGAAAACAATGGGTTGTGTGAAGATTACACCACATTAATGAATTAGAAGTGCCTAGGTCTGGCACAGAGCAGATACTAAGGAAATATTTGTTTGGTTCTCAAGAGCAGAAAGCACGCATTCCACATCCTTGTGGGTTTCTGCTGTGTTCATGTATCCCCTGCAGTCAGGATATAGCAGACACTCAACAAATATTTACTGACCAGCTGACTATATAGCACAGCGTCTGGCATATAATAGGTGCTTGATAAGTATTTGTCACTTTTCTTATCTCCTCTTTGAGGATAGAAGCCTTGTCATTTTTTGTCTTTGTGTAGGTCCCATGGTGCCTAGCACAGAGTAGGTGTTTGATATATGTGGATGGAAATTAATGATAATAATAATAATAATAATGAGAGATATCACTCCTTGTGTGAATGTGCTGTGCCAGACATCATGCTAGGAACTTTACACACCATTATCTCTTAGATTTGCACACATTTACTATGCAAACAATAACACCAACCTCATCACCCCATAAGGTTGGCGTTACTGCTGTCTTCATTTTAGGACTGAGGAAAATGAGGCTCAGAGAGGTTAAATATTTTGTCTTCGTGGCAAGGCCTGGGAAGTGCCAGAGGCAAGTTTTATGAAAAAGAGTCAGATAGCCTACTTTTTTTTAAGGGAAAGCAGCAGAAGTTCACAGAGCTAGTTAAGTGATAAAGGCAAGACTTGAACCCAAGCCTTTCTAGCTCCAAGTGCCTCAGATAGTCTCAGAAGCCTGTCTGGCTTGCCTTCCCAGCTGGCACACAATGATACCTAGCTGCCTTCTTCCCCACCCCCCATACCCCAACACCCCCCTCCTCAGCAGTGGGGTAGGCTGGGGCTGGGCAGTCACTTACCTTCACCTTCCTGAAGCAGGCCCAGAAAACGTCCAGAAGAGGCATGGTGGTGCGTGGGGAGCTGGTAGAGTCAGACAGAGCTCTGCTGGGCACAGGCCTCTCCCTCTCTGGGGACTAGGCTAGAGAGGACCCGGAGCCTGGCAAGAGCCAGCCCTGGCCCTGGGCTCCATCAGCCCACACTGCTTGCTGGAGGGGAGAGGCAGAGAGCAGCGGCTGGCCGAACTCAGCTGCCTCAACTGCAGGCACCTCCTGCCTCCCGGAGGGCCGCCCAGGGAGGAAAGAAGAGAGGGAGGGAGAGAGAGAGGCTAGTTAAGGAGGAGGGACTAGGAGGCGGGTCACTGATTCAAACTCGGCACCGTTAACAAGTTGGCTGGGACTGGACAGCAGTGTCAACTGAAATGTCCTGAACATTACAGTTCCTCCGCTTGGGGTGTCCAACCTGCCTTGCCGGCTCACCAGCCAGTCCTGCCACCTGCATGCTGCCATGCCTGCCTGCTTCCTTCCTGACTGACTAACATGCCAGCTCTCCCCAGGGGCCTCCCAGACCACACAGTCCAGACCACACAGGGACTGTGGAATAGAGTGTCAAGAAAAAGGGTTGAGGAAAGAGAACCCTCAGCCTGGGCAGGACCCAGCAAGATGTGAAGACAATTCGTGGAAGGGGAAAAGTTTGCAGCCTTAGGAACCCCTCTCACACAGGAGCTCTGGGCCCTGCTCTAAAGTCAGGGTTCTTGTCTCATTCTGGCACCTCAGTGAGGCCCCTTCTAATCTCGGTTCTCTAGATTGTATGATGAGAGGCAAGGTTAGAGGACTCTAAGTCTCAAGTCTGTAGTAAGACTCTTGTTTGGGATTAGGTACAGGGCAAGTCTGGAAGAAACTCCATTCTGGATAACAATCACAAATCCTCCACAGGTCCTCTCAGAACTCCTGTGCTAACCCCCCAAGAGTCCATAGGAAGTCAGGTAATTCCCCAAAGAGAATCTGAGCTGTCAAAGGCCATTTCATACATTTTCCTGCTTCAAGGCATAACAGCTTTCTCCAAGTTCAGATAGACTGAGCGTATATCCTTTTCTGAACACCTTCTGATGAGTGATGGCTTCCCTCCTTTATCCACTCCCATGCTCAGATCCTCTTAAATCCAGAAGTTTAGCCTGGAATCTAAACTTGAACCCTCTGGATGCCCTGAAGTCAATTCTTTCAAAGGAAAGAGAGTTAGCAGCAGGCAGTTCTAGAAGCTTTCTGGGAAGGAAGCCATTAAGAAGCAGTGATCCTCCCCCTCTTCTCCCTTCCCCAGACCTCAGAGGTCAGGGTGTCATGTCTGGCAGCCAGAGACTCCCAGGGACCCTATGGCAAAGGGCCAGGCTTGTCTCTGGGGGCACATGTCATCATGAAACCCAGAATAACTTGCTCCCTCTGGCCTCACTTCCCTTTCAGAGACCTGAGCTGGTCACCCTGGAATGTCCAGGCCCACTTTGAGCAAGCCCCTGCCTGCCTTTGAGGACTTTCATCTTCTGTAGTTTTGTCCTGAGGTTTATCTAGAGGGTCTGGAAATGTCCCTCCAGTTGTGCTTACAACTTACTGTGGCCCTCAGTTTCCCCATTTGTATCCTAAGGAGGTTGCAGTCACTGACCTCTCAGCTTCCCTCTAGCTCTGATCTCAGGGGTATCTTAGATGTGAGTTTTGTTGGGCCGTGTCAGGAAGATAGTCAGCAAGAGCCAAGACAAGTGGCTTGCCACCCACCTCCATCTGTGTGCAGGCTTTTAAGGGGAAGCCCCTGCATGGGGGTGGTGGGTAACATGAAGAGACAGCAGAGAGAGTTTTCTCCTTTGAGCCTATGCCCTCTTCCCCTGTAGCCAGAGGCCCGAGGACGGAGAACCAGGAGTACTTACTGTAGGAGAAGCTGCATGGCGGCCTAGCATGGCCACAGAGTCTCCTGCTCCCTGGAGTTCACCTCCTCCTTTTCATTCAGGTCCCTGGGAGGAAGTGAGGTTCCTTTGGGCATTCATTCAGCAGGCAATTGTGCACAGAACACCACACTGACCTAAGAAACCAGGAGACTCTGTTTCAAAGCTGGGCCTCTCACACCAGTTGAACCTTGAGGTAGTTAAGCCTGTGGACTCTGGAAGTAGACTGTCCAGATTCAAATCTCAGTTCTGTTACTCTCTAACCTTGGGCCTGTTACTGCCTTAGCATCCCGATCTGTAAAATGAGGGATAACAATAGTACCTATCTCCTTGGAAGGTTTAAAATGAATAAGTTAAAGCATGTAGTACAGTGCCTGGCATAAATTGAGTTCTCAATAAATGTTATTGACTGGGTTTCAGTCTCTTCCCAGCAGTGGCTCTAAGAAGCACAGTGGAACTCTACCCTCTCCAGCCCAGTTGCTTGCTCCCTGCCCAGGGCTGTAGCTTTCACCTGGTAAGTTTAGACCAAAGAATGGAGGTGGGTGGCTGGGTGAGGAGCTGACAGGCCCGGGGGTCACAGGACTGCGCGGAATCTACCCCTTTCCCCCCATTCCCAGAGTCGCTGTCCCCATCCTGAACCACAACACCTGAACCTGCTGTCTCATTTGTCCTTCTTATCCCAAGGCCAGGGAAGCAACCCCTAATCTATTTGCCTAAGGGAAGCTGCCTTTTCCACTGAGAGTGGTACTTCAGGGTTTACCCAAAGCCAGATTTGGCTCATGAGAATGAAGTGGAAGACTCTCCTGGGCAGAGAAGTCCTTCCCTTTAGGAAATGTGCTGTTGAGACTCGGTTTCTATAAGAGAAAAGCTCTCACCTTGGTGTCGGCACACCTTTTGCTTCCGCCTGTCAATCCTACTGCTCTTAAATGCCTTCTTAACACATGTGCCAATCCACACACCCAGTTGTGGTCATACCCAATTTGATTGTCATGTAATGATGAAAAATAGACCATCAGTACCTGCAAATATGTAATTATTTTATAGACTCATCGGTGTCCTCAGAGGCTAAATTGACTAAGGAGTTGTATCCAATTGACTCTTTTAATGTCCATTTTAACATCTTCATGGGAGAAGAAACAAAAAAAAAGAAAGAAAAGAAATGTTATTTGTTATTATTGAAGAAGCAGAGGCTATGGAGCCAGACAGACACAAATTTGAATTCTGATTCTCCTACCTTCTAACAGGGTGCCCTTACAGAAGCCACTTCACTTCCCTGAGCCTGTTTCCCCACCTGTAAACTGTGGAGTCACTGCTTACATAAAGGGATTGCTGTCAAGAGTTGATGAGATAACATTCGTATACACTAACTATGCTTGGCACATAGTACGCATTTGGTACATTTAGTTCCCTTTCTCCCTCTTTCTGTCCTATCTGCACTGGCTCTCCCTGCTTCTGTTAAAGAAGGAGTATTGATTTGACAATATCTAGATGTGAGTCCAAATCCAAGCCCAGCTGCATTTTGGCTGTGTAACCACCTTAGACAAGTCACTTGACATCTGGGATCCTCTGTTTTCCTGGCTACAACATGAGGATGAAGATAAAGATCTCTGCTCACCTCCCAGGTTTGTCATTAAAAAAGAAGAAATATGCAAGACTTGATGTGAAGTGGGTTCTCTCCATTAACACAAGTCATCCTCCCTCTTCCTTGTCTTCCTCCTCCCTCCTTACCCCAAAGGGGTTCAGAATTCAGCAGGACCTCCCTTGCCTCACATCCAAGGCCTGCCATGATTGGCATAGCAGGCATGAAACCTGCTTTCTTTGGGTGGGAGTTATAGAAAGTATAGCAGTTAGGGAGGATGGAACCTGGAAGGGATGGGCTGCTGTGAGCAGGCAAGCAGGGAGGCTATTACACTAACCCTCATCTGACTAGCTGCTTGATATCCCACCCAGGAACTAGTACTGCCCACAAGGAGATGTCTTGTCTAAGGCCCAAGTCATTGGTCTATGCCAAGGAACCCAGGAGAAGGAGAAGAGAGGCCTGGTACAACCAAGGCCTGTAATGAAGGAAGAATGATCTCCCTCCCAAGGTCATGGTGTCCATCACTGTGCCAAATCTTGAGCAGATTACATCTGTGACCACTGGGGGGCAGCGATAAGGCTGTACAGAATGAAAGAGGAAGTCAGAGACCTACTAGAACAGGACCACTTTACACTATTAAGAGTTAAGGACCCCAAAGAGTTTTTATTTATATGAGTTATGTTGATCAATAACTACCATATTAGAAATTAAGACAATTAAAGAACATTGATTGATTGCCTCATTGGTTCATTTTTAAAATGTGCTTAAAATTAAGCATGTTACATAATTAACATATTTTAGAGTATATTTTTATGAAGAATAACATTTCCCAAAACAAACATAAATATACTGAGAAGAGTGACTTTGATGTCTGGCTTAATAGAAAGAAGACAGCTGGCATCTCACAGCTGTATCTGCGTTCAGTCTTTTGTGAGATACAGTTTGGGTTGAGGTATATGAAGAAAATCTTGCCTCCTGTGGATATGCTATTTTGAAAAGACTTCAGTTACCCTTGGAAAGGTTCTCGGGGACTCCCAGGGATTCTTAGACCATACTTTGAGAACTACTGCATTAGAAGATCTTAATTAGACACCATTAAAGAGGCCTGAAACATTTGAGCTGGAAGATTTTTGCTGAGCATCCAGTTTGAAACCCCTCATTGTGAAAGAAGGAAAACTGAGGCCCAAATAAGGAAAGAGAATGCTCAATTTCACACAGCAAATCAATGGCAGAGCTTAGTTAGATCCAAGTCTCCTGCTTCCTAGGAAAGCTATTTTCCCAATCGCCTTTTAATAAACTACTTTATAGTTCTAAGGATGGCAGCTGTGGTACATGGGAGAGTACTTTACAGAGGCTTGGATTCTAGCATCAAGTCTGTCATAAATGCAGCAGTCAGAGGTTTTCAGAGCATCCAAAGATTATAGCATGGGCTTCCCCATAAGGTAGTGAGCTCCCTGTCACTAGATATATACAAGAACAAAATTTGCCCCAACTAATCTCTCAGGTTTCTATCAGCCTCAAGAACCTAAGAGAGATAATTATAAATGGTACTTACACCACAGTTCAAGCAAGGTTCCCATAGAAGTGCCAAATTAGTCACTTTTTCAGAGTAAACCAGCAGCATAATAGACAGAAAGAAAGAGTAGAAGAACTATTCCACATTTATTTTATTAAAACATGATTTATGTATTTATCTATTTAAACTCTACTTTTCATTCAACAATGATCAGTCATTTGTGCAACAAATATTTATTTGACATCTACTACATACCAAGCAATGTGCTGGGTGCCTTGTCCCAACAAAAGTCATAGGTGATTTCAGATGAGAATACACTTCATTGCACTAGAAAAGTAGCTATCTTACCTCCTTCTATTTCAATCTCCACTTGTTCATTTTATGCTCGTTTCAGTGAGCACCATGAACCCAATGAACCCTCGACTACTGCATGTGTTAGGGAGAGTATTAGTCAGGGTTCTCCAGAGAGATTGAATCAATAGGATATAGGTAGGTAGATAGGTAGATAGGTAGATAGATAGATAGATAGATAGATAGATAGATAGATAGATAGATAGATAGATACAAAGATAGATAGATACACACATATGTACCTGTATGTATATAGATATATGAGAAGGGATTAGAGGAATTGGTTCATGCAATTATGGAGGCTGAGAAGTCCCACTAGAGATCATCTGCAAGGTCTGCAAGCTCAAGGCCCTGGATTGCCAGGTATGTCTCAGCCCATCTGAAAGTCCTCAGAACCAGAGAAGCCAATGGTGTAACTCTCAGTCTGAGGCCAAAGGCCTGAGAATCCGGAGGTCAGTGGAAGGGCTGGTGTAAGTCCTGGAGTCCAAAAGTCAAAGATTCTGGCATTGTTATGCCCAAGGACAGAAGAAGAGTGTATCTCAGCTCCAGAAGATAGATCAACATATTTGTCTTTTCTCTGGTTTTGTTCTCTCCAGCCCCAGCAGATTGGATGGAGCCCATTCACATTGAGGGCAGATCTTCCCCACCCAGTCCAGTCAGGTTCACATACTAATTTCCTCTGGAAACACCCTTACAGACACACCCAAAATAATGCTTTACCAGGTTTCTAGGTAAACAAGTTAACACAAAATTAACCATCACAGGGAAATAGTGAAGAATCAGAAAAGTAAACCTGGACAGAACTTGGCATTTACATATCATCTTTTTTTCTTGGTCTTTGAGTATTTGCCAATCTTTCAGTGAATGCATTCCACCATAACAGAGGAAAAGAGCACAGCTCAGTGGAATTAAAGTTTCCTAGCATTCCACAGGAAGGCAGGGACTTGTGAAAGACACAAGTCTGGATTCTCATTTCCAATCATTACATAGAGAATAGAAGCATAAAAGTGTTCCTATAAGACAAACATTTGTGTAACAATCTCCAAACAGCAATTTAATCTCCTAGAGAGGAATATGGTATTTTATACAGCTCTTCAAGGGCAGAGACTTTCTCTTGAGGGAACATGGTTTCCAATGCACATGTACTTTCAATGTAAAGCCGCTCACGTTGGCTTCTAGCACTTTCTGCCAATAGGTCACAGGATCTTATATCCAGACCTTTTACTTTTACTTATGCATTCATTCATTCCATAGATTTTATTGATCACCACTCTGCTTGATCCTGAGAATACAAAGGTGATGATGATAACCATAGCTAACATTTATTGGGCACCTTAGGTATAATCTTTCTGTTCTAAGTACTCTCATTTAATTTCCACAGCAACAGTATGAGGAAATTACTCTTATAATTCCCATTTTACAGATGAGAAAACTGAGTCCCTGAAAAGTGAAAAATCTTGCTCAAGATCACACAACTTATAAGTGACAGAGTTGGGATTCAAGCAAAGCCATTTGTCTCCAGAGCCCATGCTTTTGTACTTTACCTTCTGCTCAGATACATTCCCCCACACCCTTGCAATGGAGTGGCTTATGCTCCATAGGAGAGTTAAGCCAACTAGGCGAAGAGCTCTGATCCAAAATAGTGCACCAGGAGGTGGAAGCAGAGAAACAGAGAAAGTGTTATTAGAGGGTAGACGAAGGTCAGCTCAAGGAATGAGAAAGTTTGAGGGAAGAAGTGGCATGTGGGTTGAAAGATGAACAGGGGCCGGGCTCGGTGGCTCAGCCTGTAATCCCGCTCTTTGGGAGGTTGAGGTGAGTGAATTGCCTGAGCCCGCGGGTTTGAGACCCACCTGGGCAACTTGGGGAGACCTCATCTCTACAATAAATCAAAAAATTAGCCGGGTGTGGTAGCGCACGCCTGTAGTTCCAGCTACTTGGAAGACTGAGGCGGAAGGATCGCCGGAGCCCAGCAGGTCGAAGCTGCGGTGGCCAGGAGCAGCCACTGCACTCCAGTCTGGGCGACAGAGTGAGACTCCAACTCAAAAAAAAAAGAAAAACAAAAAGAAAAAAGAAAGAAAGATGGGCAGGATTGGGGGAAATTATGAAATGAGCATTCCAGAGATAAGGAACAGCAAAAGCAAAGGTCTAGAAGTAGGAATTCAGAAATTACACATGAGAAAGTTTGTTCAAGAGGTCTGCAGTGTAGGGTGTATAGAATTGCCATATTGAGCAAATAAAAGCACGGGATGCCCAGTTAAATTTGAATTTCAGATAAACAATGAGTAATTTTTAGTTATTAAGTATATCTGAAATGCATATTTGACTGGTGTCCTGTATTTTATATGGCAACTCTAAGAGTGCATAAATGAGATGCTACTAATAGAATGAAAAAGAGTAGATTAAAGCCAGAACACAGAGAGTCTTCAGTGTCAAGTTAGGTAGTTGCCAAATGACCTTGAAAACTTGCCTCTCTGAGCCTCAGTTTTCCCCATCTGCAATGTGAGAGCACTGGATGAGACTAGTGATTCCTAAATCTGGCACACAACTATATTTAAAAACACAGATTCCCAGACCTCTTCCCAGATATCCTGAATCAGAACCTTAAGGAATAGAGCCTGGTTCCCTGATGATTCTGATGAACACCTAAGTTTGAAAACGAATGGGCCAGGTGGCTCAAAGGACCCTTCTAGCACTGATATTCTCTGTGACCAATCCAATAACTGATTATACTGGAGAGGTAGGCCATACCTTTATACCATTAAATCCCCTAACCCCTTCTGTCCTTCGTGTTCCCTCCCCAGGGAGCCCAACTATTTCTACAAAAGACTTAGGAACTCCCTTTCCATTCCTCCCCCAGTTTACAGAAGGCCACCATGTTAAACGCCCATACTATGAGGAGTTCTGGCAGGTGGGAAGCAGCTAATTATTTGCTTGCAGCAAAATATCCCTCGCCTTAGTAGAGATGTCTTCCCACCCAAGGAATGAGCTCAGAGATGGCTGGGATATGGGATGGAGACTGGGGATCTTTGGGTCATAGGACCATCAAGGCAAATAACCAGAGACTGAAGCAGGTCTGAATATGATCTCTAAAAAAGATATGAGATGTCCCTTGGGGAAGTGAAATTCCTGCTGTTAAAAAGTCTGGTCTTGCCGGGCTCGGTGGCTCAGCCTGTAATCCCGCTCTTTGGGAGGCTGAGGTGAGTGGATTGCCTGAGCCCGCGGGTTCAAGACCCGCCTGGGCAGCGAGACCTCATCTCTACAATAAATCAAAAAATCAGCCGGGCGTGGTAGCGCGCACCTGTAATTCCGGCTACTTGGAAGGCTGAGGCGGAAGGATGGCTGGAGCCCAGCAGGTCGAGGCTGCGGTGACCGGGAGCGGCCACTGCACTCCAGTCTGGGCGACAAAGTGAGACGCCAACTCAAAAAAAAAAAAAAAGTCTGGTCTTCCTGTCACCAGGGCTTGGGGTAAGAAATACAGACTTCCCTGCTCAGGAACCTGTATGTGGTCCCTGCCCATTGCTACATTGGCTACTGCCCATAAGTAGGTCAGCTCAGCACCTCCTAGTGCCTGTGGCCCCTACTCCAGCCAGCCTGGTATGCTGAGAGTTAGAGGCAGCGCACGGGATATGGGCTCTCCCTAAGGATGAAGTTCTACTATGTTTCCTGGCCAGGCCTAGCAGCTCCCACCTTGGGCCAACCCACCTCACCTCTCCAGGAGGCCCACTTACCAACAGGCCAATCCTGCTGGCCCTCTCAGGAAGTGGTGACAACTGGGGGCTGAATCCCTTGAGCATCTGACTATCAGCAGAACTGTCAGTCATCATCAGTCCAGCCCATGAACAATTTCTGCATGAAGTGCTGGCTCCAAGTGCTCTGGTAGTAGGACTACTGTCATGGTTCTAATGGGTCAGTCAGAACTTGGCAGGGCTGAGAGGGCAGGGTGGGAGGAGGGGGAAAAGGAGAAGGAGTCAAAGATAGGGGAAAGGGAACCAAGAAATAGGGCAGGAGAAAGAAACAGACTGGCTTGGAGCAAAGTCTAGGCCTGTGACACAGCAGAGACTCTGAGGTCTTGGGTGGTTCGCAGACACACCGCATGGCCTAACAGAACACAAGAAGAGCCTGAGTTAGCAGCAGCTGATGTCAGGAACCTCTTTACTAGGCTTAGTAGGTGGTCAGACATCTTGTCATGGGTGATCATGGCCACAGTTCACTGAAGCAAATCTGGCTGCCCTGCGAGATGGCAGGACCATGGAACAGGCTTTGCACCACTTACAGTCAGGCAGACAGAACAGACTCTCTGGAGAGCTGAAGCACCAGTCAGAAGTGGGGATGCCCAAGGAACAGCAGAAGTCTTCAGTCTCACACAATGTCTTAGGGGAGGACACACCAATTGACAAGGAGTCCAGGGGCAGGTGATGCCAAACACTCTAGGAGGCAGTTGGGGAGGTGGCAGCAAGATCCTGCTGAGGGAAAAGAGGCCAGACCTAAGTCTGTGAGGGGATCGGCAACAGTAAGTCAAGCTCAGCTCTCAGTTTACCAAGGATAAAATCTGGGGATCAGAGCTGGGATGGGTAGGTGGGAATTTCGTCATTGTCACCTATCAGAGCCTGGTGACTACAACCAAGGCAAAGGGATAGGGCTAGGTCACAGCAAGGGTCTGATATGGAGGCCACAAGGTGGGCCTGGGGCTGCCCAGTATCAGGATGGGTACCAGAGATGGAGCTGGGTCTGGAGGTGGGGTCAAAAGATTTCGGCTATGGGAAAAGACCAGTAGTGACTGGGTACCAGGCAAGGTTAGATGGTAGACATGCCACAGGGCCAAGGTCCATCCAGAAGTGTCTGATCTCCTTTGCTTGACACAATCAGCTTGTACAACTTGATGAGACCCTGCCATAGTGGCAAGAAGGCTTCCCAAGTGTCCCAGGCTCAGCAAGAACAAGCCCTGAGCTGGGAAGGGATGGCCTTGTTGGTGACTTGGTAAATCATGAGATCCAGGACAAGCTACTGTTTGACTTCTGTGCCTTCATTTCCCCATCTGCCATCAATTCATACAGCTGAAGGAAGAAAAATGCATGGAATATATAGGAGAAAAAAGCAAAAAAAAAGTAATAATAGTAATGATGAGGGTAGTGAAAATAAAATAAGTAACAATAGAACAATGATAAGAAGAAAGTATAATGATGAATTCTAATAAAATGACCACAATCATGGATAACATGCACTGAGAACTTACTATATGCCAGACACCGCTGTAAGCACTTTTCATGGATTGCCTCATTTAATCTTCACAGCAACACTGTGAGGTATCTGTAGAGATGAGAAAACAGGAAGTTCAGAGGCATTTGACTGAGGTCATGCTGTTGGTAAGTAGTAGAGCCAGGTTTCTAATTCCATCAGACTGGTTCTTGAGCCTATGTAAGTCGCCCTCATGCTCAACTGCCTTCCACAAGGAAGTCCCTGGAAAGAAAAAAAATTTTAAATTCCAACTATTCCTGCTAGCCTGTTGACAGTTAATAGGAGCATCTCCGACAGTGGGGATGGGTTGGTCATCATTTACACTCGCACAAAGTTCCCCAGACTACTAGGTAGCCTTGGCTGGTCAAACCTAGGGGCTCAGCTAGTGGCTAAAGTCAGAGATTTCCTTTAAAGAAGGCATACTGGCCCTTCTCAAGACTGTAGTAATTGCCATCGGCTTATTGGCACCAGGCCCTGACCACCAAACCCAATGCCCCTCTTCCAGTTTCCTGGCCCCCAAATGAACAGTGGGTAGTTTTAGAGATAAGCCCTGAGTCCATGGGAGAAGAGAGAACACTGTCCTGACAGTCAGAAGAAAGAGAAACATGGGGTTCACGCCTGTCTGAAGCAGTGACTGGCAGTGGGACTTGGGACAAAGTTTTTCTCCTTTGTAGACCTTGATTTCCTCATTTATACATTTCATGTATTCATTAAACAAATATTGATCATATGCCAGACACTCTTCTACTCACTGAGATACCATCGTCGATGAGATGAGCACAGTCCCTGCTCTCCTGAAGCTTACATTCTTTTTTTTTCTTTCTTTCTTTTTTTTTTTTTTTTTTTGAGTTGGAGTCTCACTCTGTCACCCAGACTGGAGTGCAGTGGCCACTCCCGGCCACTGCAGCCTCGACCTGCTGGGCTCCGGCGATCCTTCCACCTCAGCCTTCCAAGTAGCCGGAATTACAGGCATGCGCCACCAGGTCCGGCTTGATTTTTTGATTTATTGTTAGAGATGAGGTCTCGCTGCCCAGGCGGGTCTCGAACCCGCGGGCTCAGGCAATCCACTCACCTCAGCCTCCCAAAGGCGCGGGATTACAGGCTGAAGCTTACATTCTATTAGGGAAGACAAACAATAAAAAAATAGAGAAGTAAATATGTAATAAAAATCTAATAAAATGCCAGGTCATGATAAGAGGCATAAGAAACATAGCAGGGGAAGAGGATGGCAAATGACAGGGCTGGGCAGAGGTTAGGGGGCTATTTTAACTAGGGTAGTCAGGAAAGCAGAGCCTTGAGACCTGGGAATAATGGCTTCTGCCTGAAAGGGCTGTTCTTGAGGCTCAGAATATAAAGCTCAGAATACTGACTGTGAAAGCTGTAAAATCGCCCAGATAGGAGGAATAATTCCTACTTTTATTCTTAGTGCCAGGAGGGTCCACTATTTGCCTTTTGGATTTTTATCTCAACCGAGACCACTCCCAGCTCTTGTCCCATAGGTGTTGCCCTTCCCCCTGCCAGTTCTGTGATGGTTCCCAATGCCTCAGAAGGTCTCCTTTATACAAAGGACACTTCCCAAGAAAGAAGGCAGAGTGGATGCCAGAGGAAATGGTACTTCCAGAGCCCTGTGGCTTCCACCCAGGAAGGCCAGAGAGTTAGAGTATGAACAGGGAAGACAGTGGGGGAAGGAGCCTCCCTGGCCAGTGTGTGTCCTGGGAGAAGAGTGGGAGAGGAGCTTGGAGGTACTGCCTGCAAAGAAGCAGGGGCCACATTACTGGGAAGGCCCTTACCAACAACCCAACCCAGCTGTTCTTAAACCAAGGGTGTGCAGCAGTATCACCTGGGGAACTGTCTCTAAAGACACAGTCACAGATCCCCCTCCGGAGGATTCTGCTTCAATAGATTTGGAGTAGGGCTTATATATTTTGAAAGAAGCGTCTCAGATTATACTGATTTTCTATAAGCCACTGTTCTGATTTAACTTCCTAGTAACAGACAGGATAACTGAGGTACAGAGGAGATAAAGAGTCTGTCTGAAGTCACACAGCAGATCTAAGCACCAGGGCTGGAATTAGAGCCTAGGTCTCTCCATTCCAGTGCAGGCTTCCTTCCACTTTGTTTCCTCACCCTCCAGCCCATATTTTACCACCCCTACCAGAAACCCTGAGTTCTGGCACATCCTACCAAATCCAGGGTTCAGTATATGTGGTGGGTGGTTCCTGCCATAGGCAATGGGAGTCCCCTTGGTAACCATTAGGAATACAAGCTCAAAAAAAAGGAATACAAGCTCAAATTTGTCTTTCTTTCCTCTCCCTGCATCCTATCCTTGTGCTGATCCCCTGTGGTGAGGCCAAACAATGGTTGGAGAGGCTGGTTTTCTTGGAAGTTACCGGAACGCACTGAGACTGAGTCCCTCGTCTTTCAGATGGGAATGAATTGGGTCCCATTTAGAAAGTGAGGCAGCCATCAGTTGTTTTTCAAAAGATCAGCCACTGTGAGTTTAAGCAAGGTGAATAAGGCACAGTCCTGCCCTCAAGAGCCTGCAATCTAGTCTCAGAGGCAGAGCAGACCTTTATATGAAAAGGGAAGGAACCCTAGCTTGAGAAGCAATAGGTGTACTTTGTAGTCCTAGCTTAGCCCCTTATAGCTGGGTGATCGTCGGCAAACCTCTGCATCACTCCAGGCCTCCATTTCCCCTTCCGAAAAATCTGGATAAAAATCCATCCTGCCCATCTCCTAGGTGGTTATTTTTATAATTAAATGATTAAAAGAATGGGAAGGCAACTGGGACTCTGTCAAGTGCTATGCAAATAGGTTGGGGGGTGTTCATCATAGTCCAAGCAGCAGCTAAACTGACTGTGGGAGAGGCAAACTGCAACAAAGAGAGTGTTGTACTTTCAACCCATTTCCACCTTTTTCATAAGAATGGAACGCTTTATAAAAGCAGCTTGGCTTTAACATCAACCCCTACTAAGCTAAACATTTAAATCGAATGCAAACTCACACAAGGATTTTAAATATACAAACACCCCAGGTGCAATTCAGTACTTTTATCACTAGTCTTCAGCTGTTCTTTTTTTTTTTTTTTTTAATAATTAATCAGTATTTTTATTATAGTTTTGTGGGGTACAGTTAAGGGTTAGGTGTACAATTACGTTTCATTCAGACACCCTGTTGATAAGAGGTGTTTTCCCAGCCCCAGACAGATATTTGCTACTGTTAATCCCATCTCCCTCCCCCCCTCAGCTGTTCTTAATCCTGAGGATTAAACAAGCTAATACATGTAAAATGTTTTTTTGCAAACTGGAAAACACCACAGGAATGTCATGGAGTCAAGTGTAGACATCTCCTTCAAGAATACTCTAATTTGGAATTATGCACTCCAGTGGGGCCTAATTATCTGGAAAGTCAGGTCATTTGGCACCAAAGGTAGGCACATCTTACCACATTGTGGGATGGGATGGGTTCCTTGGGTCCACCTGAGGTCCGCAGAGAAGGAGGCCAAGCTGCACTAGGCTGGGCCACTAGTGGGATGGGGTCTCATCGCTGTCCCATACACAGAAAGGCCCTCAGGAGGAGAAGAACTTCATCTCGCAGCATAAAGAAAATAAGCCATTCATTTTTCACCTCCCTCAACATTTGGAGCATAGAGACAAACGGGTGAAGGGATAAGGACAGAACCAGAGGCCTTAGAGATGTCAGATGGCTTCCTATGTCCAGGTCTGTGTGCAGACTTGACTCCCATGAAAAGGATGGGGGAGAAGTGGAAGGAGACATTTGAAATCCTGGGAGTGCAGAGGCTTCAGAGACTCCTCACTGATCTGCCACGCCCAATTGTTTTATCTGCTCAGCAACTCCCCTCTTTAGGCAAAGGCACCCCCTTTTTTGAGAAATTCTCTGCTCCCCATCTTAAAAAA